>NC_081412.1:303964369-304081869 GCF_030272615.1 Cryptomeria japonica
TCTATTAAACTTCATACCTTCTTTCTTCATCATGTTCTACAAGATCTTTACCTCAATCTGTTAGGCTTAGACCTTAGAGAACCTGAATAGCTCTGATACCAATTGATGATATGATGAAAGAATAAAGGTCCGATCAACTACTAAGAGGGGGGGGTGAATCAGTAGATAGAAAACTGACATAAACTTTCACCAATCTCAAAATCATCCTCTCAAAGAAAACTCTAAACTGATTGGTATAAACATTGAACTGCAAATGCAATAATACTAACAAGTTAAATCAGTTGACTGTTATAATAGACTAACAGTAAAACATCTTGAAAATCTCAAAACCTTTTAACTGAATCATTAAAATACTTTACTAACAGTATTTAAAACATATTTTAGATTGCTGCTGGTTAACATAACATATCAAAATGGATTTAGCAGTTAAGAAATTCAACCATAGTAAACATAACCACAAAAACATTCACCACTTGACATAATATTTTTGACATGGAAACCCAAATGGGAAAAACCATGGTGGGGATGAATACCCATAAGTATTTTGAACCCTTTTTAAGTTCACCCTATTAGGAGCCTAGCTTGTTAAAGCTTTACAATAAGTCTTGTTAAGAACATATCCTGTTAGGGACCACGTGGTTAAGGGATTGACTATAATGCCCTATTAAAAGAAATACCCTGTTAGGAGCAACCTCAGTAGAGGATCTGAAATCCAAGCTA
The DNA here is from genome assembly GCF_030272615.1 of Cryptomeria japonica. Taxonomy (NCBI): domain Eukaryota; kingdom Viridiplantae; phylum Streptophyta; class Pinopsida; order Cupressales; family Cupressaceae; genus Cryptomeria; species Cryptomeria japonica. The sequence goes on from NC_081412.1 coordinate 303,965,090, forward strand.
ATGGCTCATTTGGCTAGAGGATTTGAATAACACTAAGCTTGTTAGAGCTTACCCGGTTAAGGGATTTAACTGTTGTAATTGTTAGGAAACAATAGGGGTTTGTTGATCTGTTTGAATATCCCTACACTTGCTTGTTCAGATCCTTTTCATGCTCCTATCTGCCTTCACACATACTACAGATACATCATCTGGTTCAGCAACCACACACTTACTCTCAACTACAAATTTCCAACTCTATAACAAAACAACTCATTGACCTTATAAACAAATCAATAGGTTGGTAACACATCACAAACCTAATATCTCATAGAGATTACAAACAAATCGGTTCAAGTATGATTGTTGGATTATAGAACAATCACTACTCAATATTCAAGATAACCTTGACCATTCCTTGATCATTGCTTCATCAAACACTATAACTCATCATGCGGTTTTCATTACATGCAATGAACTTTCTCATTCCCAAGACAAAAACCGTTATCTCTATGCACCAAAAACCATTTAAAACTCATCTCATACAACATGCATACGTGGCATAATCATTACCACTCATCATTTGATCATAAACCAATACAACCGATTCACCAAACTCCATCAGTTAGGGTTTATCATATCAACAGGTAGGGTTTACCGGTTGATCTTACTTCTTCTCTAGTAATACCGGTTTCCTTCACAAGCTCACTTACCGGTTACAAAACAACATTATAACAACATCATTACCGATTAATTGACATCAATGACAACATAACATTTCATTAATGCAATCTTCATCCAAATGCCAATAGACTAAAGTTGTTTGAATTTTGGATGGTTTGGATTTGGGTTCATACATGTTGGAAAATTCTATGTGAGAATGTTTCAATGAGTGGATGAGGGCTAAGAAGCATGAGTAAGGTTTTGATGTATTGTACCTTGTGAGTAATAATATCCATGTGAGGAGTCATGTGAGGTTTAGAGGGTTATCACCTTATTATATAGGTGAGTTGGGAGAAAGATATCCCTTATTGGTTGAGTTCCTTAGATGCTCTGCATTAAAGTGGTATCAGAGAAAGGAAGTAGATTCTTGAAGGGAGTTTGAGTAGTTGAAGGCAAGATGCCTCCAAAAAGTGAATTAGTAGTTGCTGGGGAGTTGAAAGCCCTAAGAGAGAAGGTTGTAGCATTGGAAGCCAGAGATAGGAGAAGAAGAACCAATGAAGTCGAAAGTGATCAAGAAGGAGAAGAGAATGAGAATGAAGCCCCTCAAGAGGTAGAGTTGGATTTGGGGAAAGCAAGGACAATTAGGCTCCTGAATTTGGTGAAGGCAGGTGACCACAAAGCCAAGGCAGATCTACCAATGTATGGTGGTAAATTGAATCATGAAGAACTCATAGATTGGATTAGAGCATTAGAAAACTACTTTGAATGTGAAGAAGTGGAAGAGAATCAAAAGGTGAAGGTGGCTAAGTCAAGATTGAAATGACATGCCCCACTTTAGTGGGATTGCGTGCAAGCAGATAGGTGGAAGAAAGACAAGCCAAAGATAACTTCCTACAACAATATGGTGGAGAATTTGAAACCGAAATTCTTGCCTAATGACTACAATGTTCAGTTATAGAAAAGACTATAAAAACTGAAACAAAGAGATAAGGATATGCAAGCATACACTGAATAATTTCAAAAGTTGGATATAAGAGAAACACATGAGGAAGATGATAAAGAGAAGGTGGCAAGGTATCTGAATAGGTTGAGGTATAACATTCAAGATTAACTTAGTCTCACAACACCAAGAACAATAGAGGAGTGCTATAAGTTGGCTATGAAGCCTGAGGAGAAGTTGCAAAGAAGGCAAGAGAGACAAGGAAAAGGTGGAGGAAATACCAACAGAGGAAGAGGAACAAGACAAACTCAAGAAGACCAAGGAGACACAAGAAAAGGTAAAGAGAAAGTTACCGATTCTAGAGGAGGCTATAGAGGCACAAGATGTAGATTTGGAGGAGGAAGAGGTTCAACTACATTCACAGGAAGGTGATACAACTACAATGAAATTGGTCATCCAGTATTCAAGTGTCCAGAAAGATAAGGTTCATCATCAGGAGGTGATAGAATAAGTGAGAAAAGGGTACAACTTGTGCAAGAAGAGGATGAAGGAAGTGTCCACTCTCCAAGTCAAGGATTTTACCCCAAAGTTGGAGAGACATTGATGCTAAGAAGAACACTATTGTAGGCATCCAAAGAACCATTGTATAGGAAATATCTCTTCAAAACCACATGTAAGTGCAAGAATAAGGTATGTAAGGTTGTAGTTGATTCAGGTTCTACTGAAAATTGTTCTGGTTAAAGGTGATTGAAGGTGTTGTCATTGATGGAAATCTTGCAATCTTATGGCACCGACAGGCACCGACATCGATAGACTCTACACCAACACATAGTTCACCGACAGTGACAATAATGTTTACCGGCATCCTAGCCGACATGATTTTGATTATTGTATTTTGTATTTAATTGTAATATCTTTTTGTAAGACAACATGGCATATTGTAATAAGACTCATATATAAGTATGAGATCTTGTAGATCATTTTATGTGATACAACATAGAGGATAGATATGATGGATATGTAGAGTGAATATTAAGGCAGAATTTGTAGAAGGGTTTATGGTTATTGTATGAGCTTAAACCGGTACTGAACCTGGCATATCCGATGCTTTTTGTAGCAGTACATTATATTGGATTTTCATAATCCATTTTCTAAGTCTGTGAGACTTCCTTTTGCAATTGAACAGTGAGCTCTAGGCAGTTGGCTTTCCTGCATGTGCAAGCCCCTATTGTAAGTAATATCCATTCATTGGCCAGTGAGTGAATATTGTGGGTCACAAATCCCACCGAGGTTTTTTCCACACCGGGTTTCCTCGTTAAACATCTTGTGTTATGGTTTTCTTTCTATGTTGTCTTTATTGTTCATATTTACTACATTAATTCTTGTTTACCGGTACATTGTTTTAGAATGCAAAATACTTAATAAGGTCAGAAAGTCTGTTAACTAGTTAGATATTGATTGAACGCCCCCCCTCTCAGTATCCTTGGGAATCCCAACAAAAATATGGTTTCAAATGAAATGGTTAGTAAGTTGAATTTACAAAGGATTCCTCATGAGTTACCATAGGGTGTCATGGTTGAATGATAAGCAATCTCTTTTGGTTAATGAACAAGCCATTGTTGAGTTTTCTATTGGTTATTATAAGGATAAGGTGCTTTCTGATATTGTACCTATGGATTATTGTCATTTACTTCTTGGAAGACCTTAGCAGTATGATAGGCATGTATTGTATGATTGGAAAGAAAATACATATACTATAGATAAGGAAGTAAAAACATATACATTGTTTCCACTTCTAGAGAATGATGAGGGTGCAAGTACAATGACTAAAGTTATTATGTGTGGGAAGAAGGAACTTATCCCAGTTGATAAAAAGGATCAGAGTGTTGTAGTAGACAACCTAAAAACAAAATCAAGTGTAGAGGATGAGTGGGTGGTTGTTGGAAGGCTAATGTTTTAATTGGAATGGCAATGTTCCCATTGGTGCAGGGTAAGGTCATTAAACCATGTGAAAGTGTAGGTATAGAGGTATAAGGTGTTGTTAAGACATTGCATTTGATGACAGATGTACAAGGACAACTTGGTCATGGAGATGAAGAACACAATGCACATAAAGTTGTAGTGGAGAGGAAGACAAATGATAGAGTTTCTCATCAAGGTAAGTGTTTGTTTGAGTGTAGGAGAAAAAAACCCAATGCCATGTCTTAGTCCAAGGACAATGGACAACCCTCATTCTGATTTGATCACAAAAGTGCAATCCCATTTACATGCCAACAAGGATATGACACCAAGAAGGAAGTGACAACTTAAAGGCTTGGACCCATGGATAAGACCTATAGATGATAATGTTTTTGGAGAGAATAATGGAGTAGATATCAGTACTTACTCATGGGACATGAGTTCATTTCTAGGGGGGTTGTATGGTGCAGGAGCACCTAGGCTACCAGCAAGCCTCTATGAGGCAAATTTTGAATCTTTTGTGTTTTGAGGTATCAAATTTGTAAATAAGGTCTTTTAAGACCAAATTTTATGTAATAAGGTCATTAAAACCATTGAATGTTATATTAAGTCCTAGTAGGGTCACGTTGCTGATATTGCTCAAGAATTGTCAAAATTATTATTTTGTGGCAAATATATCTTAATAGGGTCATATATGTTATTTTATGATTTATGAACTTATTTTAGTCCTATTGGGACCTATTAATATTGGTTGTGAGTCATAAAAGTATTGGTTTAAGTGTAGGTAGCATTTTTGGAAAAAATGTCAATATTGCCAAAATATTGTCAAGGAAATTTTTGCAGGAGTTGGTTAGTTTTGATTAATTAAGAAAAACAGGTTTTTAGGACCCAAAACCTTTAACATAGGAGATTAAGATAAGACATCTAAAAGTCCAGAGCATATAAACCGCTTACAAAACGACTGGCAAAAAGACTAGCAAACCAAAAAGACAACAAACGAAAGAAACAACAAAGAAACTAGGAAAGCACTACACAACTATAGTCTTCAAAAGGTCCTCCACCCTTTTCACCAGCTGGTCATGAGTTTCCCCAACAACTTTGAGATCATCCAGGTCCTTGTTAGGTTTCTTTTCTTTCTTTTTGCCTCTGGTTCTACTTCTGGGTCCTTGAGTGTCTCCTGTGCCTTCAGTGTCAGGGTCAATATCTAGGGTCTCCTTCTCCTCATCCAATTTGCTGATGAGAGTATTAAAGTTGCTAGCAGAAATATTCAGGATGCTTAAACTCTATTCTACAATACTCTTGAGGCAATCCTCAATTTTGCTAACTTTATTGGTACTGCTCGAAATAGTTTGATCCATAGCGTCAGCAAGAGTTTTCCTTTCTAGCAGGTCTTTCTCTATTTTCTCAAATCTGGGGTTGAAGGAGTCTCTTATATTTTCATCTTTTGCAATGGTGTTTTTTAGGTCCTCAATGTAATCAGCCATAGTCTTCCCTTCTCCAGTGTTGATAGTTTCCAGAATCTGAATTCTATGGCTGAGCTTTTTCTTGCCATCCACAACTTTCTTGTAACCAGTTATTAGCCACTCCATTGTGTCCATAAAACCTTGCATACCCTCTGGAGGAGGGTTAAGGGGGGATCAATCTTACCAGGGATGTCCTGTTCCTTTTTTGGACTATTACGAACAGTAGCTGTGTCATCAACCCTAGGAGCCTCACCAATGATCACCTGCTGTAGGTTATGTTCAGCTTCTGAAGTCCTTTCCTGCTTATGAGCCTCCAACTCCTTCACATTCTCCTCCTTCCTCTTATGCTTGTTTCTAGTCTATGTGTGGACTTTAGTTTTCTTTTTCAGAGAACCCTGAGGTTTCTCCTTCTCTGAGTCTTCAGAGACCTCCTCCTCTGAGAAAGAGCTAATCTGGAAGATTTTGCCTTTAGGTTTTTTACCCTTTGAGGAAGAAGGTCTTGTTTTCATATGTTTCCTCTTCTTACCAATTTCAAAATCTGAAACATCCAAGCTCTCCTTAGAATCACTCGTTGGTTCACTGTCAGAACCCTCATCCAGTGATAAGACAGAGTTAGACCCATCCTCCTTAGACTCAATAGAGGATTGCGGGTGGGCAATTTGATTGGCCTTGAGATAGTCATAAATAAGGACCATTAAGCCTTGATGCATGGTAGTATCCCCCATAGGGTTCTCTTTGTAGGCCTTAATGGTGGCATTCATCAAGCATAACCGAAAATAAGGAAAGTTAACCTTCTCATCATGCCTAAAATGATTTAGCAAAACAAAATGGTAGCCGTAAACATTAGTAAATCTACCATCCAATGTAATGTAGCACATTAAAACAAAGAGGACCTCCTGCCATGGTTTAACAAAAGCCCTAGGGGAATAGTAAGTTTTACTTAACTTCACCAGGCGATTTTTCTCCTTTTTGGTTTCAAGATATCTATCAATGGCCTCCTTACTGACTTTTCTATCTATATAGAAGTTGCATCCTTCCCTTCTGAGACTCGTGGCTTGGGCAATAAGGTCTTCATCAATTATAATAGACTAGTCTCCCATTTTCAACATACCCTTTCTCCAGTTTTTACAGAAAAAATTGGTAACCGTGCCATCCCTTCTGTGGAGTCTCCATGAATTTTGAAAATCCATCCTTCTGCAAAAAGCTCTAGACCACCTCCTTCTGTTTCCATTCCTTGCAGCTACTAGGTTCATATCGCTGTCTGTTTCCGCCCATATTTTTGCTATTCAGAGCCAAATTTTGAAACTTGCAGAGAGTTTTAGATAGAAAGTTTCTCAGAACTATCAATTTAACCCAGAAACAATGGGAAGTGATAGAATAAGTATTATAATAAATGAGGCTGACATTATTATAATAAATCGAAGTACTCCAATTAGTTCTTTTCATTATTATTCTATCCATCAAAAATCTTTGGAGTGCTACTATATCAGTCCTTAAAAATGATTAGTCTAACATCCTCAAGGATTCCTTGTTCTCTTGTCCATGCAATCATTTCATTTTTATTAACCATTGCATTGGTTGCCCAGTCAGTAGACCCATTGGCTTCACGGTAGATATGGGATATGTAACTTTTTTTAAAAGTGTTGATAAGGTCTCTAGCGGCTTTTATGATATTGTTGATAGACCAAGAGGGCTTAGAGGTCCCCTTGAGACATTTGATGATGTTGTTTGAATCCCCTTCAATCCATATATAGGGGCAATTCCATTCTTTAGCGAGGAGAATACCTTGGAGAGCTTCCATAGCTTCTGCTTTATGGTTTGTTTGACTCCCTATTGGGACAACAACCATTTCCTTGCAAATACCTTTATCACCTCTAAGAATGGCTCCACAACCCGCAGGGCCCGGGTTACCTTTTGCTGCACCATCAAAATTGACTTTGAACCAGCCATGAGGGGGGGTTTTCCACCTTGCTTCAAGTCTTTTGTTTTGGTTGGGGTCAGAACTACCAGCAATCTTAAAACTCCAGGAGCTTAAAATGTTGGATTCCAGGGGGTTGGTCGAGAAACAGGGACCCTCAATGATCCCAATATTCTCCACAATCGCCCATTGTATTTTTTGGAACATAATATCCTGATTGAGGGATATGTCTCTGAAGATATGATTGTTTCTTTCTTTCCATAATCCGCATAGGATGTGAGGAAGTGATAGCTACCATAGAGATCTCAAAAAGGAGTTAGTCCAGTGAAAATTCCAAGAGGAGAACAATTCACTGATAGTATTAGGAAACACCCAATCAATGCTAAAATTTTTAAGAAATCTTTCCCAAACTGAGGTAGAATAGGAACAGTGGATGGCCAAGTGGTCCACTGACTCTTCCTTTTGAAGACACAAAGCACATCTCTTAGGGAAGGCAAAACCTCTGCCCTTGAGGTTGTCTAGGGTCAAGATCTTATTTTGAAGGATGGTCCAATAGAAAAAATGATTTTGGGGGTCAGACCCTTAATCCAGGCTTTAGACCAGAAAGGATTAACATGAGGGGTGGAGGAGAGAACACCATACATTGAAGAAATAGTTATAATACCTTTGGGTTCATGTTTCCAAATAAGGGAGTCTTCCTCTTTGTTCAACTAGACCGAAGACAGATGGATCTTGAGCTTAGTGAGGCTAGGGTGGATACTTTCAATGTTCTACCATTTATTGCTAGACCAATACTCTACTACTAAAGGGCCAAAAATTCTAATACAGGAGGGAACATGAGGGGCCCATTCAAGGATTTCAATCAAAGGTTTATCAAAAAGCCAGGGATCTTCCCAGAATTTAACTTTCTTGCCATTTCCTACTTTCCAAATTACTCCTTTAGCAATGCTTTCTCTGCACTTAGAGGCATGATTCCATATATGGGACCCATTTATACTGATTTCCGAATTGATAAAAGAAGAAAGAGTGGAGGACAGAAGAGAGTACTTACTTCGCCAGATTTTACACTATTTAGTGTTTGAATGGAACATTCTCCAGACCGGTTTGGATAGGAGAGCTTCATTTAAGGTTCGGATTCTTCTCATGCCCAGACCTCCTATGCTTTTCGGTCTACAAACCTGATCCCAAGCCACAAGAGACATTCTTTTCTTGTCCTCAACCCCTAACCATAGGAATTTTCTTTAAATTTTCTCAATTGCATCAGCATACTTAACTAGAATTCTGAAAAGGCTTAGGGCATAGATCAGTATGCTTTGAAGAGAAGGTTTTAGAAGTTGAAGCTTTCCAGCTTGACTTAAAAGGGCTCCTTTCCAACCAGCTAGCTTTGTAAATTTATCCACTAGTGAGCTCCAAAAAGGATCAGGAGGAGCAATGCCCATGGGGAGGCCAAGATAGGTCACAAGAAGATCAACAATCCTACATTCCAGAATTCTACTGATTCTCTGTTGTCTTCTCTCAGGATTATTGATGAAAAAATTTTGCTTTTGACCCAATTAATAAGCTGACCAGAAGCTGAGGCAAACTTACAAAGATTACTTTTTAGGATTTTAGCTTCAGAGATACTAGATTTACCCATTATAATAGTATCATCCACAAACTGTTGGTGGGAGAAAATAAGGTTAGTAGAAGAAGGTTGGAGTCCCTTAAAGGAGCCTTGCATAACCATATTTTCCATGGACCTTCCAAAACATTCTGCCATTATGATGAAGAGGGTGGGGGAAATGGGATCCCCTTGCCTTAATCCTCTAGAAGCTTGGAAAAAGGGGAAAGGGGAACCATTGACAATAACAAAAAAAGAGGATGAGTTGATAAGCTGGCTGAAGAGGTCGATAACTCTGGTGGAAAAACCATAAGCCATAAGAACCTTCACAAGAAAAGGCCAGTCAACCCGATCATAGGCCTTGGAGACAAAAACCTTGAGGATGAGACCCTACTTCTTAGATCTAACAAGAGAATGAATATTCTCATGGATAGTTATAATAGAGTCAAGAATTTGTCTTCCAGGGACAAAACCATTTTGTTGATGATTAATCAAAGCAGGAAGGACAGACAGAATTCTAGTAGTAAGAACCTTGGAGATAATCTTATAAAAAGAATTGCATAAATTGATTGGTCTAAACTTGTCCATAGAGTCTGCACCTTGGGTTTTTTGGACGAGAGTATTGAAAGTACCATTAATTTTTTTGAAAAGTTTTATGGCCCCAAAAAATTCCTTGACCCCATTGGAGACATCTTTCCGGACAATATCCCAAAAATCTTGGAAAAAGAACATGGGGAAACCATCTGGGCCAGGCGCTTTGTTACCATCAAAAGAAAAAACAACATTTTTGATTTCCAAGATCAAAAGAATGGAAGAAAGGGAGACATTCATCTGTTCATCAATGAGACAGGGGATATTATGAAGGAAAGAAGTTTGAGCTCCAACATCCAATCTGTGATCCCTCTTGAGTAGTTTTGAGAAATACCTTTTAGCTTCATTCCTTATTTCTTCCTTCTTGACCAACTCCCCATTATCCACAATTAGTTTGGTTATCCTATTAGCCGCTTTATGCTTGATCATCGACATATGAAAAAATCTTGTATTCCTATCTCCTTCCTTAAGCCAAATGCATCTTGATCTCTGCTTCCAAAAAGTTTCCTCTTTAGCAATGATTTCATGGTATTTTTTAAGAGTCTCATTTTCATTAGTAATGAACACAATACTGAAACCATCTTTCTGAATTTGGGCCTGTATTTTTTTAAGGTCTTCCTGGATTTTACCTTTGGCCTCAAAGATATTCCCAAAGATGGATTTATTCCAAAGTCTTATATTGTCCTTTACACTTTTAAGCTTCTTAACAACTTTGTACATAACAGTTCCCTCAACATGGATACTCCGCCATTTCTGAATATTACTTTTGATATCTGGGCGATGGGTCCACATTTTTTCAAATTTGAAGGGAAAGTGTCTCCTTCTATTAATTGAGTTAGAAATGAAGGTGATAGGAAAATGATCTGAACTGTCCCGAATGTGGGCCGACAGGGAACAAAAATAATGACTGTACTAGTCATCAGAGATGAGAGTCCTGTCAAGACGAACTTGGATAAGATCATTACCAGTACTCCTATTAGTCCAAGTGTAATTGCATCCCTGTATTTACACATCATTGAGAGCCTAAGTATTAATAAAGTCCATAAGGGCCAGCCTACTTTCCAGCTGCCAGCTGAGAGGGGCTTCCTCCAAATTTTTCCTCCTCTCTCAAAGGAGTATTGAAGTCTCCCATGACCAACCAGCTAAGATTTTTGAAGCTGTCGCTAGCTTCTATAAGTTTTTTCCAGAAGGAATTTCTAGCTTTCAAGATATTGGGAGCATAAATATTAGTGAGGACCCATGAAGTACCATCTTTTAAATGCTCAAATTTAATGCAAGAGAAATTATTTTCCTGAATAAGGACATGGCCTTTGACAATATTAAGGTTCTAGATGGTAGCTATGCCTCCTGAAGTACCTTTCAAACTACCACCACTGACATTACCATTTTTGAAAAACTTCAAAGATTCAACTTTTTCTCTACTCATTTTGGTTTCTTGAATTAGAAAATTATTAGGTTTACTATCCCTTATCATATTCCTAATGATGTCATGTTTATGAGGATTATTAACTCCCCTAATATTCCAAGAGATAATCTTCATAGTTACTTACTAATTCCTAACTCCTTAAGAGTCTTCTAGGTCCCATCTACAATGTTCTTGTTGGCCTCCTTGTCTCTAACTTTGTGGTTAGAGGTCAACCTGGGGAAGAGGAGATATACCCAACATCAACTTGAGCTATTCTGCTAGATTTCCTTAGTTGAGAAGCCGAGGGAGTGGTTCCTTTCTTGTTCCTGTATTTTGGTATTTTCCACTCAGCATCTTTCTCAAGAGCTGCTTTTGGGTTACTGAGGATTCTGGAAATTTCATCTTCATTACCCCAATTAGGGATTCTGTAAGCATTTAAATCATTGTTTGTTATTTTTGAGTTCTGGTTTGAGTCCGAAAGGTTCATACCTAGTATTGCACATTTCTGGGCTTCTTGCATTTCAGAACATGTCATGAGCAGTGAAGAGTCAGTCTTTTCTTCTTGGGAGCCAGGGATCTCCCCTTCCTCAGGTTGGTCCTCTTTCTCTTGCAATTCCTTACCCGCATAAGTGTTAGCTACCACTTCAGCTATGTTATTTGAAGTTTCAGTCTGTTCTTTCAGTTCCTTTGTTCGAGATGTAACAAAGGTGTTGACTTTGGTTGACTCATTTCTCAATACTTCCTGGGTTGAGGGGCTAGAGATAGAAGTTGAGGACACTTCCTTATTCTCCCCCAATGAATCAAAGTGATTATAGTCGGCTTCCTTATTCTCTGAGTTTCTAACTTGCCATACCCTTTTTTCTGGAGCCTTTTTATTTTCAATCTGGGGTTTAGACTGCTTTAGCTCTACTTTCGGCTTGATTAGATAGGATTTTGCCCAGTGACCTACTTTTTTACAATGGAAGCAGGCAAAGGGGATAGATTCATATTCAATTTGTTGTTTCCATGTTCCCAAATTTGACACTAGATCTATCTGCTCCAGCATATCTGCATCATGGGCTATCCCTACACAAAACCTAGCATGAGTGAGTCTCATTTTTGAAGCTATGACTGAGTCTATAGAGAGGAGTTCACCAAATGAGCTTGCAATTCTTGAGAAGATGCTTTCTGCCCAATATTCAAGGGGTAAACCTGGTAGCTTTACCCATACTGGGACTTGTGCCAAAAGAGAGTCATTCATGTTCAGATTTAGATGCCATTTCCGAAGAACCAAAGCTATCTTTCCTACCATCCAGGGACTCCCACATAGTATCCTTAATTTATCTTCTTCACATGAAAAAGTAAAAGACAGGAGGCCTTTAGGTAAAGCCAAAATTTCAACATTACCCTTCAGAGCTCATTTTTCGTTTTACATAAGCCCTAACAGCTTTGATATTTGGACGTGAACTCATAAATTTTCCTACCAGGGAGTTCGACATACTATTTATATTATGATCCAGAACCAGATCAGGAATAGAGATAGAGAACTTTCCACCAGAAGGATCATAAATATTCTTGACAAGAGGTAAAGAGGATTTACCAAATGGTTTAGTTCCAAAAAGGGAACATTTTTTTGTTTCTTTTCCGCTCTCCAAGGTCTCTTCACGTGGGTTGGGCCCCCACTGGACCCCTCCCCCAAAAGCCCAGAGGAACCCTCTTTCTTCTCTGGCAGAGTACCACTAGTCTGCGGGGTGACAACAGCCTCTAGAATGGCCGGAGGCTTATCCTTCTCTCCTATGAGGTCAGCTACTTCATTCTAGCCACTCCCACCATTGCAACCAGAGTTCCCACCTTGCAAAGAATTTGAATTTTGAATTCTCCCATTGTTGCTTCCTACTCCTCCAAGTTCTTCCATCGTTTATGCAACATATACAAAATGTGGTTATTTGAAACATATAAAAAATGTGGTTATTTCATTTAAGAGGCCTTGTATGCATTCAAATATTCCATTCCCATGTTTATTTGGAGGTTGTATGGGTGTGTGTGTAAACAACTATCAAAAATCAATCAAAGTTTCATTGTTCTCTGCACTTTTTTTTGACTTTTCCATACATAGTAGTCTGATTTTGGATATCTTTCAATATGAAATTAGATTCATTTGTACTAAGGGATCATTGGACATTTTCTAGGAGTTAACTTACTCTATTTTTCCTTTTTCGGCATCTAATTTCATTGTGTTTTGAGAGAGATACAAGGATTTTGGTGAAATCAGTCCAAACCCTTACCTAGGGTAAACTGAGACTTCTTAAAATGATTTTGTTTTTCTTCCATGAAAAATAAACCACTCCAAATAGGTGGAAATTATTTATATATATGTTCTTTCTATCTTCTATTTTTTGCAAGGTACCATGAAGCATTTGGCACGTGCAATCACGAAGGAAAAGGACTAAAATTCACTGTCTCAGTCTGATCACATAGTGTGTGCATGAGTTTGGATGGTGTAAAGGCAACGAAGGTGTTTGGAAGGTTTTAAAATAAGGAGAGGGATGTGTGAAGGAAACCTTGACAAGATGCAAGTGTGTTATGAACAAGGAGGGCAATTAATCCATGGGAGTTTATGACTGTCTCGACCCTTTGAGTTGGCTATCACAGTTTGACAATGTGTTGAAAATCACCGCATTTACATATTTAGAAGTGGATTTGGTGTTGGTTTGAGTGTCAAGGGTGTGGTAGGTTGGATCCCCATCCTCATAGTTTTTATTTCAAAGGGTGGTAAGAAAATAATAGTCCATTCAAATATAATTGTCCCTGTCTACTACATGACTGTCCCAAAGCATGTTTAACTGTCCTAATAAGCAATGCGTTGATTGTGAGTGAAGGGTAACCATGTTAGGTTGGTTGGGTGGGTATAGATTCAAGAGTATTAGTTTTGTGAAGTCCTTGAAGGGAAGTCCAAGAGTTAATATGGCTGGAGTAGTATTTATATGTTGAAATGGAGTTTGGAGTCCTAATTGGGTATGGTGTTGATGAGTGACTAGTAGAGACACTTAAAGGTGTTTGAATGTTGGATGGTTTGGATTTGGGTTCATACATGTTGGAAAAGTTTATGTGAGTATATTCCAATGAGTGGATGAGGGCTAAGAAGAATGAGTAAGATTTTGATGTATTGTACCTTGTGAGTACTAATAGCCTTGTGAGGAGCCTATGAGGTTTAGAGGGTTATCACCTTATTGTATAGGTGAGTTGGGAGAAAGATATCCCCTATTGGTTGAGTTCCTTGGATTCTCTACATCAGGTAAGTGTGGCCAAATTTAAACCACACACTCTAAGAACCATATTAAGTCTAGAGAATGTCAGTCAACTCTTAGTGTTTAAAACTTCTAGAAGTCAAAGCTTACTGTGTGTGATTTAAGTCATCCGGGTAAATGCAGATGTTGGTTCACCGAATTGTTTTTGGTAAATATTGACATTGTGTTAGATACAACTTGACTAGGGTTTGGTATTCCTAACCTAGGAGATATAACCTACTATATTAGTCAGGGAACCCCAATGATCTATCACCCATTTCTAGAAAATTTAAAGGCAATTTCAATCATAGAGCATCGTGGCTACGTAGTATATGGTTGTTGGTTTCTCAAGTATCTCCTAGAAATTTAACTAGATTCTAAAAATGATTGGATGAATGACTTCATGAAGAAGTGATGCAGGATAATCCTCAGTCGATGAACAATCTTGCATCAACAAAAAAAAAAATTGTTTAAGTTTTGTTTCTGTTATGTTTTGTTTTGTTTAGTTTTGTGTTGTAGTTTCTAAGTTTCTTCTGGCATTCTCTGGTATCTACTTATTTTGTGTTGTGGATCATATTCATGGCTTCTAGAAGTGTTCTTATTTCTTATTCTATATTTTTCATTCATTTGGATTCTTTTTCGGCAAGCTATTCCTTCCAGATTGGTTGTTTCTTTATTCCCAGAGTAGTTTTGAGCTTAAATGGTTAGTTGGAGGTTTCTTCTTGTGTGGAGAGATTTCTTGGCTTGCAGATCTAATTGGCACTTCATTCAATGTCCCTGAGCCCTTGGCTGACCTACCTTGGTGGTCTGCACTTTTTTATTGTCTTTGGTGGAGGAGATCTTCACACTTTGGGGGCCGACCTATTTTACATGTTTCATTTTTCAAATTTTGGAGAATGTAATCTTTTGTGGCCGATCTGTATGTGTTTCAGATGCTACATATATTGTTGTATTAGATCCTTTGGTAGACAAGAGAAGATAGAGGATGATTTAGATTGGTTATTTGTAATTTGAACTCCTCTGGAGGTCCGGGTGGATCATTATATGGAATGTAAGCTATAATAAGGCCTGTAAGCATGTATGTTTTCCCGCATGTTGTCGGCTAGATTTTAATGAATCTATGATATTATGGATGTCTAATTGTGCTTCTTCTACTTTTTGTGTTGGATTTCATTGTGTTACTCTGTCTACATGTAAGATTGTTCTCTTTGAGGATCCTCCAGGTCATTGGCTATGTCAAGAAGGTGGTAAAGGAATGCCAACTTGAGCTTGCTGAGGAGGAAGTTGAAGGTGATGAGTTATAAAAAATTAAAAGTTTGGAGAAAACCTAGTATTTAATCTCATCCATAAAGAATGGAAGTTTTTTTTATCTATGTTGTGCTTCTATACATGTGTTCCTCCATCCAATTTGGCATGTTCACTAGGCACATACACGTCACACACAAAATTATCTTTTACTTTCAAAACTATTTGTTGATTTTAGAAATAAATGAATCATTATCAAGATTTACATTTATATCAAGGCTCTCATCTATAATCATCTCCAACTCAAAATCTTAATCATGTTTAAATATTGAATTATTATAAAAATTGAATTTCATTTGGTAACGATCACTGAAATCAGATAAAATATATGTATAATTGCTCATTTGATCCAACTCATTTTTTTTATGTTGAAAAGTGAAAATTAGAGAAATACTTCACACTTGAAAGAAAGTAGCTCTTCATTAAAATACTTTCTCATGCTTAAATATTCAATTGATACATGATTAGAAATCATTTCATTCATATCCTTCAAAATTTTAACATCATTACTATAAAATTCATCTACACATACCTTACCATTATTGTCCTTATGTTTACCATCATTTTAAGTGATTACCTTTGTATATTCAAGTTCTATTGGATCATCTACTAGATCAATGGATTCTTGAAACTCACAACTGGATTCATTGTTACTGATTGAAACATGTTTAGTACTTCCTCACTTGTTGAAACAACAACATAATCTTGAATTTATTACATTCAATTTTCTTAATGATGAACATGTCTTTAAAAGTCATATCCAACCATATGATTTCCTAAGGTCAAATGACTTCATTATGCTCAATTGTATTATGAAATTGACACTCATTATCTAAACATATGTTTTTAAAGGTGCTGAGAAATCTAAGGGCTTTCTTGTCATAATTTATCTTTAAATCCAAACTAGGCATGGCTAGTTCCATTGTAGGACCAATATATTTTTAATGCCCGCCAAAATACCCTAGAGAAATACACCTAAACTATCTATCATGGAGACTATTTTTTTCTTAAAATGTACACCTTTTAAACAACATATGCAACTATAGCATCCATCTAAAGCATATCAAATACAATATCTACTAAATACATCAATTATAATCACATCATAATCTTAGTTACTACATTGCATAACACATCTTAGCACAATTTACACAAGTGGAATAACATATCATATCATCTTTTCCCTAGGGTATCTCAATGTCACTACTTAAGAGTAACATCCTATAGACTAGATTCTTTTAAGAACCAATACCAAATGTTCCTAATTCCATATAATACATCCATTTTAACATCATAAAGCTAACACATATCCTTCCTAACATCATGATACTAATCTCATAATCAACCATTACTTCCATTAAGACTATCTTAGATCTAAGAATCTTATGCATAACATTAGGATCTTTCATATGCAATTACATTAACATACATCCATGATATCTAATCAAGGTAAATATTTCCATCTAAGAATCATACATTAATTTATTGAAACCTATAATAGGACAAGTAGTATCATATTCCAAGAATACCATTTTATTACATACAATTCCTAGTCTTACAATGTAACATTACATAGATTTAATTTTACAAGGTACATGATCATTTCCTTAAAACAATGCCATTATGAATAAATGTGTAATACAATACATAGAATCAGCTGCAAGTCTTTTAACACAATAGAGAACAATAGAATCCACATCCACACACACAACTCCAATGAATAATATCCCAATGGGAGAATGCATCAAACCACCCGACCATGTGGAACCAAATAGGAACCACCCCCCCATGCTAGGAATGACATGGGGTTCCAACAATCACTCAAGACCTAGGTTGACACCTAAGAACCATGGGACTCAACATAGCACATATGAACTCAACATAACAATAATATCATGACATCACAAGGCCGAAATCAACAATAAAATCTTCTAGAGGTGTACAATAAATCATGACATATGGACATGGTCACATGTAGGAATGGAGTGTCATCACATGTTGTCCTTATATGGAGGGGAATATGGCCATCCTTACTAGTCACGCTCCTACAAGCTGGCCTCACAAAGAAGGTAAACATGCACCCATAGTAGACATGTATGCTATCCTCACAAAGAAGAGAAATCCATACTCCTAATAGACATGCAAGCTACCTCACAAAAGAAGGGTGAAAATAGTCCCTTAACAGACATATGAAGCCATTTCAACCTATGTGAGTACAAGGGAGATCATCTTGCAATATCATATGGCCCAAACCAAATAGAATTATCTTATTGGGTGAAACCCAAACCTAATCAATTATTAAATATTATCACTCACTTACAAAAAGGAAAACTACCAGTGTTCCCTGGTGGTCTAGGTGCCAAGCAACCTAACTCACATGACCCCAGTCATCACAAGGAAGCCCACTCCCCCTCATAATATGCCAAGAAAAAGGGTAACACATATAATGACATCACAACACATAAAGAATGCTCATAAAAGACTTTCAAGAACACATAACATCACTGAGAACATACAACACATAGAGCATACATATGAACCATTACAAGAATAGAGCCTTCACCAATGCCTCATAGGCATATTAATAATGCAAGAACATGAAACATAAAAACATCATAAACTAATGAAAATCCTCAATAATGAGGTACAAAACTGTTGGCATTATGTGAACCGGTATGAGGACATAATGACATTGTGTGTTGTCATTGATGTCAATATGATGAAGAGAAGAGAATCGATATAACACTGTGAACCAACATTTGTGCCAAAGTGAAGCGGTGTGTTTGTTCAAGGTGAACTGACATATGGTTATGGGAATCGGCACATGGAAGCTTTGTATGACTACCGGTTGGTAGTCTCAACTTCAGGGTTTCTAGTTGAAGTGCTTCAAGCCTGTGTGGCTCAACCAATCACTTTGTGTGATGAGTTAGCATGGTAAAGAAGAACAGATCGTGTTGCCATGTAAGCCTTATGCACGTGAAGGATCTTGCATGAAGGAGATTGTTCCTATCTACCTCGGGAATGTGCAAAGATGGTAAACGGTGATAACGTGTGATGGGTTATCAGCCGCCATGAAATCAGTGGAAAATGAATGATGGAGAATGTCTTGAGATTAGATCAAGACTGTTGCATTTAATGTAGTGTGCTAAATGGTCAGGATTGAACCATTTGAATTCCTTAACCTAACAGGTTTAGGGTTTAGGTTTTATGCTACCGACCTATCTGTTTTCCTATAAGGTCGATGTTGTGTTTCTTTCTGAGGCTGTTGGCAAAAGTTGTGTGTGTGTATCCAAGAGAAGAGATACATGATTCTTACCAGACCAGAGGAGAGAAGTGATACCTGCAGAGTGTAAGTGCAGAAGGTGAAGAGGAGCTAAAGTGGATCTGCATTGGCATTAAGTGTTGTTACCATATCATTGTAATACTTGACGATCTCTAACCATCTCAACAGTTGGGAAATCCCTTAATAGGGTAGCTTTAACCGGCTTGTTGTAAATCCTTTAACAGGGTGACTCAAAACCAGTGAGTTCTTGAAATCCTCTAACAAGGTAACCTTTAATAGGGTTTAACCCTTAACAGAGTATTCTAGCCATCCCTTAACCGGGTGATCCCTAACATGATCGGTTCCTAACAGGACCTATTGTATTAGTCTCTAACCGAACAAGGCTCCTAATAGAGTGGACTTCTAAAGAGTTCAAAATAGCTTGTGGGTATTCATCCCCATCATGGTTTTTCCTAGTTGGGTTTCCACGTGAAAAAAATCTATGTGTTATGTGTGGTGATATTCTTGTGATGGTTTGAGTGATCTGTGTCTAAAGGTAAATCATGTTGATCTAGTTACTTATGTATCTTTTGATGATATATTACCTGTTCATGCACTAGGGTGAAATGGAAATGAAGTATTAGAATGTATGAAAAGATAAGTGTCAACTAGTTTATGCTTGTCTCAGTTGTTCTGGGTTTTGTCGGTTGTACTCTGTTTAAGACCGGTGTTACTATTTGACTGTCAAAGCATAGTGTCTGCTGACAAACTGGTTTAGGATTGTGTTTTTGCCTGTACTGATTCACCCCCCCCCTCTCAGTACCAGTTTGGTACTATCCTCTCATCATTGAGTTATCAAAAACATCCCACTGGAGTCATAGAAACAATCCCCAAACAACAAGACAACAACCTCTTGCTGAAGCAACTTTTATATAAGGAAACTCCTCAATGGTAGGGCATGAAACCACTTACTATAGCACAAAATACATCAGGAGACATCATATAACATCATGAACTAGTTAAAATTACTCAACACAAACTTTAGATGCCTCTAGGAAATTCACACAGTCCAACTAGAATTTTACAACACTAAAATTGACCTTTTTGGGTCTCCCGAATTAGTTCAGCTCTCTTGATATGTAGGTTAGGGCCTCTAGTATGTAGGGTAGCATTTTTGGAACATAGAATAGAATTTTGGGATGATTGCACAATGTTTTAGGTTCACTGGTCAATATTTTGGGCTTCTAGGTCATCTTTCTCAGTCTATAGGTTAGCTCTCTTAGTCAGTTTCCCAACACTCTGGGTCTGAACTATGGCATTCCTGGTAAGCATAGTGGCATTCCTGGATGATAAGGTGGTGTTCTTGGTTGATATGGTGAAATTTATGGTAGTTTTTATGGAATTTTGGGTTCAAATTGCAAAATCATAAGTTTAAGAGATCCTGATAATGAAGTGGCTGCCTAGATCAACCGAGGAGATAAAAATGGCCTCAAGAACATGATCGGGATGTTGGATAAGCATCAAAAAGGGTTTACACATCAAATGAAACTCATAGGAATGAATTTCCAACTCAGTGGATAAGCAATTTGGCTAAAACTACATTTTAGGATTAAAGAGCAAAGGAGAGAAACCTATCTCTGCATAGGCCAAAAGAACTAAACCAACAATACCAGATACTCAAATACTCTAACAACAAGACTAAAAATGTCTAGAAAATGACATGGACACTCACTGTAAGCTTCACGAGCTCTTACAATTCTATGGACACACTCAAACCAAGGAAAACAACTCCTATTACAACAAGGAGTTCTCAAGAGGAGCAATTGATAACTTAATGATGAGCAAACAGTCCAAAACTAGTTTGACAGCAGACACTTCAAATGACTGGAAGATAGTGACACCGGTTTGAAACAGAGTGCAACCGATAAAGCTAAGAATGTCTGAGACAAGCATTAACCGGTTACTCACTTAGCTTTTCACTCAACTCGAGACTACACTACCATTTCACCCTTATGCATAAATAGGTAATCTATCATCAGATCATAATAATAGCTAGTTCAACATGTTTTATTGACAGGCATAAAACACAGAACCATCATATGCTTGACAGACAATAGCAAAGCATCACAAGATAAAAGCATCACACATGACACACATATTTTTCATGTGGAAACCCAACTAGGAAAAACCACGATGGGGATGAATACCCACAAGCTGTTTTTGAACTCCTTAGAAGTCCGCTCTGTTAGGAGCCTTGTCCGGTTAGAGACATTACCAAAGGTTCTACTAGGAACCGATCCTATTAGAGATCACCCAGTTAAGGGATGGCTACAATACCCAGTTAAGGGTTAAACCCTGTTAAAGGTTACCTTGTTAGAGGATTTCAAGAACTCAATAGCTAAAGGATTCCGAACTTAGTAGCTTTGAGTTACCCTGTTAAAGGATTTTCAGCAAGCCAATTAAGGCTACCCTGTTAAGGGATTTTCCAACTGTTGAGGTGGTTAGAGATCAACAGGTATTACAATGATCTAGTAACAACACTCAATGCCAATGCAGATTCGCTTAAGCTCCTCTTCACCTTCTACACTTACACTCTACAGGTATCACGTATCCCTTCTCTTGGATACACACACACAAATTTTGCCAACACCTCAGAAAGAGACACAACATCGACCTTATAGGAAAACAGATAGGCCAGTAGCATAAACCCTAAACCCTAAACCTGTTAGGTTAAGGAATTCAAATGGTTCAATCCTGACCATTGAGCACACTGCATTAAATGCAACAGATCTTGATCCAAACTCAAGACAGTCTCCATCGTCCATTTCCGCCAATTTTATGGTGGCTAATAACCCATCACATGTTATCACCATTTTACAGACTTCGCACATTCCCAAGGTAGATAGGAACAATCTCCCTCATGAAAAATCCTTCACGCATAGAGGCTTGCATGGCAACACAATCTGTTCTTCTTTACAATGCTAACTCATCACACAATATCATCGGTTGAGCTACACAGGCTTGAAGCACATCAATTGGAAACCCTAAAGTTGAGACTACCAACCGGTAGTCATACAATACTTCCATACGCCAGTTTCCATAACTATATGCCGGTTCATCATGAACAAGCACACTGCTTCACTTTGGCACAAATGCCGGTTCACAGTGTTATACCGGTTCTCACATATGCCAGTTCACACCTCTTCATCATATTGACATCAATGATAACATGCAATGTCATTTTGTCCTCATACCGGTTCACATAATGCCAACAACAATACTCAAACAAATATCTAATGCCACCAAGAAAACACTTAAAACATATAGGAAACCTAAAAATACATATGCATGAGATCCATTATCCCTTACATGAATCAACAACTCAGAAATTCCTACAACAAGGAATTCAAAATTGCATTCTTTCCCCCCCTATTCATTCATTATTATTGCCTAAGAATCAAACAACATTCTTTCTTTTCCCCGAATCACTCAGCTATCTCAAACAATACATTTTAACAACATTATAGGACTAAAACATTTCTGGAAACACGCTCAAAGAGAAATTCGCAAAGAAAATCCACAATGACAATTCATAGAAGAGGATTCCATCAATCTTTCCATACAAAGCTAACCATCCCCAAATATAAACCAAAATAGACTAATCCCCATACAATCTTTAAGTTTCAGACACGACAAACAAATTCTCTCATGGAGAAAACATTCTCTGAAACATAAATGTAAAAATTACAAATCCACCGACCTTCAAATCGCAATCCTAAATAATCGAATCGAAGAGGAAGAAATGTTGAATCCAAAACCACTCCAAAATATTCAATCCAAACTAGAAACACAAATCCAAAATCCAAAATGGCATCGACTGGTCACCCCCCAAATAGCTACAGGAAGCCAAATAAAAAAATATTGCCCAAGCTAGAACTCCTGACCAATCAAAATAATCCATAAAAATAATATTTCTTACCTACCGTGTATAGTTCCAAGGTAGGAATATTTTATTATATTTTCTACCAACAAATTTAAATTCACCCAATTACCAAATAGGGTAGGTAGAATATATTATATTTTATTTTACCCCACCCCATGCATAATAAAAAACAAAGTAGTAATATTATATTATTTTTAGGGGTGTAGAAATAGAAATAGGTTTTACATATTTTATATTAATAATAATAAAATAAAAATGATAAAATTAATTAAATAAATAACAATCAATTAAATCCAAAATAAAACCAATTAATTAATAAACCAAACATTAATAAATTCAATAATAATAAATCAAATATCCATTAATTAATTGATTAATTATAACTTTAATAACTATTACTCAACATTAATTAATTTAATTAAATAAACATTATCCAACCATAGGATAATTAATCCAATCAATGATAAATCATACACACACACATAACCAACCGCACATAGATAGAACAAGATACTGACTCAAGACTGGACAACACTTACGCCCGACAAGAATGACAAGGTGAGCATACTAGACCATGAGTGGGTGAGGGAAAACCAAGTCATCTCCTGCAACTGCCATTAGGATTAGGACACGCTCAAACCGGTGAGACTAGGTGGAGTCGGTGTTCAGTACCTGTTATCCTGCATCCACTGATAAACACAAAATAACAAATATACAATATCATAGTAACATGCAAGTGAAAGAGAATCGCAACACCTTATCATGTTCGCGATGAGTGATAAGGCATTGTCCCTTTCACGAAGATAGTCACCCAATAAAAATACATCTTATAAAATCATCATCATGAAGCAGGGTTAGTATCAATTATAATATATCATGAAATCATCTAAAACACATAAGAATATTGAATACATATAAGTCCATCAAGAAATACCATCCATCGAATAATCATAATGTATCATCCATCACATAGATCATAAAATGTCATCAATATAGCACATGATCATATAGAGTCATAAATGTCTATTACATAGGAATAAAGCCATAATCACCATCAAAATATCATTATAAGTCTAGATAAGTCTATCAAAGCATAAATCAAAATATGAGTCTAGGAGGGACACTACATCCTCACCCCCTTTGCCTAGGCTTACTCCTGGAAGCCTGAGAACAAATAGGGATATAACTCTCTCATGCCCATAGCATCCTCCCATGTTGCCAAGGAATCATCACTTGGGTCCCATTGGACCCTTACCTACTCCACGACCTGACCCCTGAGGGTCAACCCTCGACGCTGAAGAATGTGCATGGGCTCCAGAGAAAGTTGCCTGTCCTTGACCTGCAATGCATGCCAATCCAAAATATACGACATATCAAGATGATAAAACCTCAAAATCGATAGATGAAATACATCATGAATATGGGACAAGCTAGGCGGAAAAGCAAGGTGATATGGTATAGGAGCAATTCTCTCCAAAATCTCAAAAGGTCCTACAAATTGAGGCCCCAACTTAGAGCCTTTTCCATAATGGATTTGACTCTTTCACAGACGTACTCTCAAAAATACCTTATCTCCAACCACAAACTGCCTCTCCACATGGTGAGCATCTGCATATTTCTTCTATCTATCATGTGCCCTTGCCAAATTCTCTTTGATATGCATCACTTGCTTCTCCATGTCCTACAACATCTCTAAACCAAGTAGTACTATGTCCTCAAATCTGTCCAAACTGAAGGGTGTATGACAAGGCCTACCATACAACGCTTAGAAAGGAGACATGCCAATTGAACTATGATACCCATTATCATAGGAAAACTCCACTAAATGAATATACTCCTCCCATCTAGACTATTGATCCATAATGTATATCCTCAACATATCCTCCAACACCTGATTCACCCTCTTTGTCTAACCATCTGTCTCTAGATGATATGTTGAACTAAAGTTCAGTTGTGCTCCCAAATCACACTGAAGAGCCATCCATAATGATGACGTCAAAAATGGATCTTGATCCAAAATGATCCATTGAGGAATACCATGCAACCTCACAATCTGCTCCAAGAAAATACGTGACACTGACGCTACTATGTAGGATGATATGATCGGTAAGAAATGTGCCACCTTGGTCAACCTATCAATAATGACCATAATAGTATCATGCCGATGTGAAGACATAGACAAACTAATAAAAAAATCTATGGATATAATGTCCCATTTCCACTCGAGAACTAGGTTCAATTGCAACAAACCTGTTGGATGCTAGTGCTCTGTCTTCACACGTTAACACTCTAAGCAACATGCCACATAGTTAGCTATGTCTCTCCTCATACCTTCCCACTGATACAACTATCACAAATTTGTGTACATCTACTTAACACTTGGATATGTTGAGTAAGGTGCATGATGGGCCTCAGATAAGATCAAGGCTCAAAGACTATCTGAAGGTGGAACATATATGTGTCCCAAATATCTAAGAAGAGCATTGGAATCCAAGGAATAACCTACATATCTACCATCCAAATTTTTGCCTGATGTAATCTACACTGATCTCCTGATACCAACTATCTAAAGGAAGAACACTAAGAATCCTACTCCTCAAATAAACACTAAGAGATGCCACTAAAACCTCGTGCCTCCTACGACTCAAGAGATCTGCTACCACATTTTCCTTACCCTAGATGTATCTCACCTCAAAATCATACTCACATAAGAACTCCATCCAGCGTCGTTGCCTAGCATTCAAATTAGGCTGTATGAAAATGTATTGCAAGCTACAATGATCACTGTGTATCTCAAATTGATGCCCAAGGAGAAAGTGCCTCCAACAAACCAAAGCATGAACCACAGTTGCAAGCTCTAAATCGTGAGAAGGGTAATTCAAATCATGATCTTTAAGCTTGTGTGACTCATATGCTATCACTCTTCCATCCTACAAAAATACCAGTTCAAGACCTTCCAAGGACGCATTTGTGCACACCACTAAATCACCTAATGAATCTGGTACTACAAGAATAGGTCCACTAGTCAAATGCTCCTTAAGGATCCCAAAAGTTGTCTCACACTAATGTGACCATACAAACTTCTTCCCTTTCCTTTTAAGAGAAGTGATGGGATGAGCAATCCTAGAAAAATCCTGCACAAATATGTGATAATATCCTGCTAGACCCATGAAACTACGGACCTCTCCCACATTAGTGGGTGTTGGCCAATCCATAATAGCCTGGATCTTAGAAGGATCCACTGCAATTCCCTCTCTTGAAATGACATGTCTGAGATATCCCATTTTTGACTGGAAGAACTCACACTTTGCCACATTAGCGTACATCTGATTATCTCACAAACACTATAAAACCTGTCTCATGTGCTACTCATGCTCCTCTACTGACCTAGAGAAAACCAATATATCATCCAAGAATACAAGCACAAATCTACCGAGATATGTCCTAAAAACCCCATTCATCAAGCTCATAAAAATTGATGGAGCATTAGTGAGACCAAAAGGCACCACTGTAAACTCATAGTGACCATATCTAGTGCAAAATGTTGTGCGATGAATATCTACCTCATGAATCCTCAGCTAGTGATACCCTGACTTAAGGTCTATCTTGGAAAAGACCTTTCCATCCTTAATATTATCAAACAAATCATCAATCCTAGGCAAAGGATATAAGTTCCTCACTATCACCTTATTAAGCTACCTATAATCAATGCATAGCCTAAGAGATCCATCCTTCTTCTTCACAAACAATACTGGTGCACCCCATGGTGAGATATTGGGGTGAATGAATCCCTTAGCTAATAAATAATCAAGCTACAAACTCAACTCACTCAACTTCTGAGTGGTCATCCAATAAGGAGCCTTTGATACGGGCTCTGCACTCAAACCAAGTCTATCTGAAAGTTGATGTCGAGATTCTGTGGCAAACCTGGAATCTCACTAGGAAGACATCTGCAAACTCCTGAAGAATGGGATGTTGATGAAGGAGATCATCATGATTCCCTCCCACATCCAACTCATTCACTCTAACTACAAATAAGTGACATCCTCACCACACACATTGCTTTAGCTGCATAGTGGAAATCATGCAAAGGGAAATAGATCTTTGTACACCTACTATCTCCACATTCTTCCCACTATCATCCAAACACTGCACTCTCTTGCCACGGTAATCAATACTAGCCGGATGAAACTCAAGACAATCCATACCAAGCACAACTCCATAAGAACCCAAAGAAAGAACATGAAGATCTACTAAAGTGGTACAACCTCCCAATTCCAACTCACAACCATGCACCATGGAATCAACTGCCACCTTGGACCCTGTAGCAAGCTCAACTTGCCACCTATCACCTTGCTTTTCCATAGCAAGCTCGCATCGCTCTACTACTGAAGGAGAAATGAAAGAATCAGAAGCATCTGAATCAAATAGCATAGAGCAAGAGATACCACCTATCTCACTTGCAGATTCAACAATTGTAGCCTAGTGCTCAACCTAATGGTTATCAACCACCGCAAACACATGATGAGATCTCCTTGCATCACCTACTATAGGCTTAGAAGCTGCTGGTCTCTATCCCAACATCTGCGTAGATCTCTAAGGGAAATGAGATACATAATGACCAAGCTGCCCACAAGTGAAGCAACTCCCTCTAGTGAATCCCTAAGTCTCTGGAGGTGCACTAGATTGCTGAACAATGCCTCTATTTGACTATTGAAAACTATGAGCTAGTTGAGAAGGAGATAATTGTCTATCATACTACCTACCACAATCTCTATCCTACTAAGATCTTGAATCACATGCAAAGTTTTGATTCTGAGCACACTTATTTCGATAGCACGGGTCACTACGAAAAGAAGACGGATGACTCTTGGCAATGCTCGATGCCTATGGTTGTGCACACCTCACAACTGAGAATGGAGTACTAAATGACTACACACCCGAGGCATGTCCTGATGCTAAAGTCAGGTTATCCTCTATCAACTGTGCCTTCTTTATAGCTACTTCCAATGACTTAGGCTTGTGAATCCAAACCTCACCACTGATGTGATCACTGAGGCCTCTAACAAAGCATTGAATCAACATTAGCTGCTCATCATCAATCTCGACATACTACTTAATCTCAAAGAACCTCTTCTTGTACTGCTCAATTGACATACCCTGCTACCTCAAATCAAGAAACTCATCAGCCTTCCTTTTCCTCTAGCGATCTGATAGAAAATGAGCATGAAAATAATCTAGAAACATCTCCCATGAAATAGTCGCAATATCAATACATATCTTACGTTACTCTGTCTGCCACCATGTCAATGCATGATCGCACATCTTTCCTTGGTGTTACTGCTATATGGGTGCATAGAAAAATACCTATTCAAATCCAACGACCATGTCTCCGCCTCCATGCCACTACTAGAACCATCAAAGGTAGGAGGATGAGCTCACAATAGATCTCTCATGTGGCTAGCTGCATTAGCATCTAGATCCATCTCCACTCTCCTTGGTGGTGAATGTGAACTCTTCCAATGATGATGATGATGAGAATGGTGAGACTCCTCCTAACAATTCCCTTCCTAACCTGGTCCTAATCGATGAATAATATTCTACAATGTAGTGACCAACTGTAGAATCGCATCAACTCCAGGTTGTTACTGCTGTTGTTGCTCCTCGTGGTGTGACTCCTCAGAAACCTTGGGATGAGGGTTCCTATGAGCACCCATACGACCACCATGGCCACATCCATGACCTCTACCTCTAGCAGGCATCTCGTATAAGCAAGACGCAAAAGAACCATAAGCTAATGCTAAAGAAACTAATACAAATAAAATTACAAGCAGGGATAAATTGTTGGGCCAACCCATGTTGAGTGCCAACATACACAACAGGCTCATGTGAAACCTAGAGTACCCAGTGTATGAACATGGGCTCTGATATTAGATGTAATTCCTACCAAAATATCGTAGAGAAATATACCTAAACTATCTACAATGGAGACAATTGTTTTCTTAAAATGCACATCTTTTAAACAACATATGCAACTATAGCATCCATCTAAAGCATATCAAATACAACATCTACTAAATGCATCAATTATAATCACATCATAATATTAATTACCATATTTCATAACACATCTTAGCATAATTTATGCAAGCAGAATAGCATATCATATCATCTTTTCCCTAGGGTATCTCAACATCAC
Source organism: Cryptomeria japonica (assembly GCF_030272615.1). NCBI lineage: Eukaryota > Viridiplantae > Streptophyta > Pinopsida > Cupressales > Cupressaceae > Cryptomeria > Cryptomeria japonica. Next base: position 303,993,580 of record NC_081412.1, read on the forward strand.
TACTTAAGAATAACATCCTATAGACTAGATTCATTTAAGCACCAATACCAAATGTTCCTAATTCCATATAATACATCCATGATATCTAACATACATCCATGATATCTAATCAAGGTACATATTTCCATCTAAGAATCATACATTAATTTCTTTAAACATACAATAGGACAAGTCGTATCATATTCCATGAATACCATTTTATTACATATAATTCTTATTCTTACAATGTAACATTACATAGATTTACTTTTATAAGGTACATGATCCTTTCCATAAAACAATGTCATTATGAATACATGCATAACACAATACATATAATCATCTACAAGTTTTCTCACACAATGGAGAACAATAGAATCCACATCCACACACACAACTCCAATGAAGAATATCCCAATGAGAGAAGGCATCAAACCACCTGACCATGTGGAACCAAATAGGAACCACCCCCTGTGCTAGGAGATGACATAAGGTTCCAACACTCACTCAAGACCTAGGTTGACACCTAACAACCATGAAACTCAACATAGCACATATGAACTCAACATAACAATAATATCATGACATCACAAGGCTGAAATCAATAATAAACTCTTCCAGAGGCATACAATAAATCATGGCATATGGACATGGTCACATGTAGGAATGGAGTGTCTTCACATGTTGTCCTCATATAGAAGGGAATATGGCCATCCTTACTAGTCACACTCCTACAAGCTAGCCTCACAAAGAAGGTAAATTTGCAGGACATATGTGCTATCCTCACAAAGAAGAGAATTCCATACTCCTAATAAACATACAAGATACCCTCACAAAAGAAGGGTGAAAACAATCCCTTAACAGACATGTGGAGCCATCTCAACCTATATGAGTACAAGGGAGATCAGCTTGCCATCTCATATGGCCCAAAACAAATAGAATTATCTTATTAGGTGAGACCCATACCCAATCAATTATTAAATGTTATCACTGAATTACAAAAAGGAAAACTCCCAATGTGCCCTAGCGGTTTAGGTGCCAAGAAACCTAACTCATGTGACCTCGGTCATCATAATGAATCCCACTCCCCCTAATCATATTCCAATCCATAGGGAAACACATAAAATTACATCACAACACATAAATAATGCTTATAAAAGATTTCCAAGAACACATAACATCATTGAGAACATACATCACATAAAGCATACATATGAACCATTGCAAGCATAGAGCCTTCACTAATGCCTCATAGACATAGTACTAATGTAAGAACATGAAACATAAGTACATAATAAACTACTGAAAAATCCTCAACAGCAAGGTACAAAACATACACTGGAGTCATAGAAACAATCCTCAAACAATAAGGCAAAAACCTCTTGTTGGAGCAACTTTTGCATAAGGAAATTCCTTAATGGTAGGGCATGAAACCACTTAGCACAGAAAAAAATACATCATGAGACATCATAGAACATCATGAACTAGTTAAAATTACTCAACATAGACTTCACATGCCTTTGGGAAATTCACACAATCCAACTAGAACTTTACAACACTAAAATTAACCTTTTTGGGTCTTCCAGCCTAGTTCAGCTCTCTTGGTATGTAGGGTAGCATTATGGGAACATAGCATAGTTTTTTGGGATGTTCGCACAATGTTTTGGGTTCACTGGTCAACATTTTGGGCTTCTATGTCAACTTTCTCAGCTTGTAGGTCAACTCTCTTAGTCAGTTTGCCAACACTCTGGGTTTGAACTATGGCATTCCTGGTAAGAAGAGTGGAATTATTGGTTGATAGGGTGGCATTCTTAGTTTTTGATTAAGGCAAAAATAGGTTTTGAAGGGGCCCCAAAACCCTTTACAATTCAAGCTTTAACAGAAAAAGCAACAAGAAATAAAAAGGAACAGGCCACCGAAAAGCCAGCAGAAAACCAAAGAAAACCAGCTAAAGCCCCACAAAGCCAGCAAAACCGGTCAGACCCAAGAAGAAAAACTAATTGATTTTTTTCAGGGTATTATCCAGGGTGTTGCTAATCCCATGCAGTTCTTTGATGTTATCCCTGAGATTTGGGAGATCCTTAGCAGAAGCAGCCACAACTTTCTTGACACTCGCCTTAGTCCTCTTGGCAGCACCACCAACCGGAGTAGCTTCACCACTACCAATCTGGATAGTCTCATCATCCATGTCAAGTTTCACCATCGGCTTAGGAGAACTGGTATGATCGAAGACCTTAGCAATATCCTCCAAATTTTTAGTGACAGCTGAGAGGATATTCGAGATAATACCCATCAAATTTTTCATGGCCTCTCTCCCTTCTTCTAGCGATTTAACCTTCTCCTCCATATCCTGCTTCCATTTTATCTACTCCCTGTCGTCATTCTCCTTCTTCTCATCTTTATTTTTCCCCTTTTTTTCTAGGTTCTTCAAGAGTTCATAGGTCCATCTATCATAATCCAATCTCACCTCGGTGAGATTTTTGAGGTTATCCAGGAATAACCCGTTGTTTTCCTTGTCCTCGCTTAAACTTTCCTTAGTCATATTCTTCTCAGGTTCCTTGTTCCTTTCTCTCTTTGAATTTGCATCTATTTCCTCGTTATCCTTGTAATCCACATCCTCCATAGGATGGCTGTTGTCCTTGCCAAGGCATTCGTTGTGGATAGGGCTTTCATTGTCAGACTCATTATCACCGCTTTCCTCCTCAATACCCACCTCCTCATCTTTCCAGTTGTCATCACCATCAGAATCATTTGTCTCCATTTCGCTACCTTCTTTTTCAATTTCCTTTGTTTCCATCCTAGGGGCATTCTTTCTTTTTTTGCTCAAATACACCTTCTCCTTACTGGAATCACCTCCCTCCATCTTTCTCTTTCTTAGGGAGGCAGATAACCTCTTTTTTTCCAGTAGGGTGAGGGTTTTGTAGTGCTCATAGATGAGCAACAAGAGCCCACAATGGAGAACCGGACTAGAGGGATTCTTACTGTGTTTATTGAGGGACCTAGAAAGGCACCTGAAAAGGTAGTAGGGCAGGGATACCTTTTTGTCATGTCTGAAATGGTTTAAAAGAACAAAGTGGTAGGTGTGGGCCCTAGAGAAATGACCCTCAACCATGATATATTCCATTATAGCGTTCAAAATCCAGCCCCAAATTTTCTTGATATTAGCAGCTTCATAGTAACCTCCTATGGCTTTGCCAATTTTGTCCCTCTTTTTCCTTCCATGAGAATAGATTAACCATGTTGTTGGAGACTTTAAGGCCTCTAAAAAAATCAAGCCCAGTATGGGGCATGCTAGTCACAGTAGCTATGAGGCACGCATCCAGCTTGAACTTAACTCCACAGATTTTAAAGGAACCATTACACCAATTTTCAAAAATTTTGGTAACGGCGAGATTTACCCTACCTTTATCATAATCCGCAAGCTTCTCCATAAAGCTTGTGAGGGATCCTTTTTCCAGTTTTGCCCACACCTTTGGCATCGCTTTCCATGTTGACAGATTATCAGGTTCATCCCTCCTTAAATCTTCTCCCATCTTCAAATTCTGATTATCAGCTCTGTTCCTCTATAGACTTAGCACTCCTTTCCTGTAGTTGCTCAAGATTTTGAACTGGGTGACCCACAAAGCGTGCGATGCATTATAAGAAATGGTTGGGGATCTGCCGCTCTGCCAGGTAATAATTACCTTTCCATCAAGGCAAGAATTAATCATATGCTTTGTCATGATTATGCGGTCCTTCCCTTCCTATATATTTGTCCCTTCTAAGGAGCTCTTTAGTGTTTACGTTGACACCTTCCCCATGCCAAATCATTTGGGAATCAGAATTAACCCCTAGGTTCACCAGACAATCCGCCACCATATCTTTTTCTCTAAAGGCATGTTGAATTATAATATCTTTAAAACTAGCAATAATTTCCCTAGTTTGCAAGATGATATTTTCAATTGACCATGATGGCTCTGACTCCCCCTTCAGACACTTAATAATATTAAGTGAGTCTCCTTCGAGCCATAATTTATCATGATTAAGATTCTTGGCTATAATTAAGGTGTTCAAGGTAGCTAAGGCTTTGGCAAAATGACTTGTTTGACTCCCCAAAGGACCAGCCACTGCCACTAAAGCAACTTCCAGCAAAGTTCCTGACAATGCCCCCATATCCAGCTTTACCTGGATTCCCCTTCAAGGCCCCATCAAATTTAGCCTTAATCCACCCTTGAGGAGGAAAACACCAAAAGAGACCTTCTCTTCCTTTTTCCTTGCTAGAGGTGGTAGTAGAGAGGTTCCACCTGTCTTTGAAGTCATCTTTAGCAACTGGTCCACAATCAGTGCCATAGATGCATTCAAATATACTCTTGTAAATTTTATCCGCCACCACTTCAGGAGTAGCACTTTTATCCCTGAAAATCCTATTGTTACGCTCTTTCCAAATATTCCAGATAACATTCAAAAGAGTAAGTCTCCAAGTCTCCACAATCTTAGAATTAGAATTGGGGCAGTGCCTTGCTACCAAGTTTCCCCTAGGGAGTTCGGGAAAACCCAACTCAAGTTCCACCTACTTAAGATGATTTTCCATATATCCTGACTAAAGGTACACTGATTAAGAATATGGCAGGCATTCTCTTCTTCCTTGCAGCAAAGAGAACACCTGTTAGGAAAAACAAAACCTCTCTTTTGAAGGTTGTCCAGGGTTAAAACCTTGTTTTGGATGAAAATCCAAAAAAAGATATTAACTTTAGGAACTAACTTCTTGTTCCAGACTTTAGCCCAAATAGGAATTTCTTCCATAGATTCATTATGGATAGCCACAGCTGAGGAGACAGAGTATTTCCCATCTGGGGTTTCCCTCCATATCAGACTGTCATCTTTGTTGTCTCTAGGAACTATAGCAGAGAGAGCAATCTGAAGGAACTTAAGCCTCGAACACTGCTGGCTGAAATCAATCCAATTCCCATTTCTCCAGTAGTCTCTGACCATCTCCCCAAACCTACTTTTGAACCAATCTTTCCATTCATTAATGATTGGAACATCCTCCAAAGGTTTGTCCAATATCCACCTATCTTCCTAAAATCTTATTCTCCTACCATCCCCAAGGTTCCAAGTTCATCTAGCAGCAACCCAACTTTTAGCTGATTGAACAACATTCCATATAGCCAAACCTTCAACAATAAAAGAATCATCTAAGAATTCTTCCTCAAAAGGTTACATATACAGATATTTGTTATTCTAGATGGAGTTCCATTCTCTTTCTTCCCCTTTCATCCTCCAAATTTGTTTGGCTAATAAAGCCTTATTCATGGAACTAATATTCCTTAAACCCAATCCACTTGAGGCCTTAGGAGAACAGATTTTATTCCAAGCAATTAGGGGAATTCTATTTTTGACTTCCACCCCTGACCAAAGAAACTTTTTTTGGATTCTTTCAATAACTTCCACAATTTTTTGGGGGATTTTGAACAAACTAAGAGCATAGACAGGTAGGTTTTTGAGAGTGGCTTTAAGAAGAGTAACTTTTCCCGCTTGACTAATGACAACCCCTTTCCAACCAACAAGTTTTGAGTTAAATCTATCCACCAGCTTATTCCAGAAAGAATCCTCAGGCTTAATACATAGAGGAAGCCCCAAATAAGAAGAGGGAAGCTCAGAAATATTGCAACCAATAATTCTTTCAATCATTAGTTTCCTTTGAATAGGGGTGTTAATGAAGAACAAAGAACTTTTATCCCAATTAATTTTTTGCCCTAAGGCAGATTCATAAGTATTCAACACCTTCTTCATGTTTTTAGCTTCTAAGATGGAAGCTTCCCCCATAGTAATAGAATCATAAACAAACTGTTGATGGGAGAAAGTGACATTGGATGAAGATGGTTTTAGACCCTTAAGATTTCCATCTTCCACATTTTTAAGAATAAATCTACCCAGACATTCAGCTAAAATGGTAAACAGGATAGGGGAAATGGGTTCCCCCTATCTAAGTCCTCTAGAACTTTTGAAGAAACTAGACGGGGAACCATTGACAATAATAGTAGAAGAGGAGGTTTCCATAAGTTGAGAGCAAAGCTGAATAACTTTTTCACCAAAACCAAACACTTTCATGATCCTTAGGAGAAACTTCCAGTTCACTCTATCAAAAGCTTTAGCCATGTCTAACTTCAGGAAGAAACCCTGTTTATTCACCACTTTCAAGGAGTGGATATTTTCATGAACAGATATGATGGAATCCAGAATCTATCTATCGGGGACAAAGCCATTCTGCTGGATAGAGATAATTCTTGGAAGAATTTCCAACAACCTGGAGCTCAGAACCTTGGAGAAAATCTTGTACACAGAGTTACACAGACTAATGGGTTCTAACTTATTGAGAGAGTCAGCACCTGAGATCTTCAAAATAAGGACAATGAAGGTAGCATTCAATTCCTTTAGGAGCCTTCTAGAGCCAAAGAATTCTGTAACACCATTGCAGATGTCTATCTCCATGATGTGCCATAAATTTTGGAAGAAAAACATAGGAAAACCATCCGGTCTAGGGGATTTATCTCCCTAAAAAGAAAACACCACCTTTTTAATTTCCTGATTTGAGGGAATACGGGATAAAAAGTTATTATCATCAACAGTCAGGGTAGAAGGAATAGCTTGCAGGAGGATGTTTTGATTACTGATATCCAGGTTATCCACTTCTCCCAACAGGGTGCCGAAATACTCCATAGCTTCATTTCTAATATCATTATCCTCCGTTAAGATCCCTTTATTACAGGATAATCTGGAAATCCTGTTAGCTGCCTTATGCTTAAGAGCAATTAAGTGAAAGAACCGGATATTTTTATCACCTTCCTTCAAGAAAAAGGCTCTAGATCTTTGTCTCCAAAATGTCTCTTCATTAGAAATAATGGTGTGGTATTTAGACAAAAGAACATTTTCCGCCACCCTGAGTTCTTCGGACAGCCCAATCTCTTGAATTCTATCCTGAACATCTTTAATTTCAGTTTTGATTTGAATTTTACTCTTGAAAATGTCCCCAAAAATCTCTTTGTTCGAAATTTTGATTTTGGCTTTTAAAATGTTGAGCTTTTTATCTATTCTAAAGAGAGTCGTACCCTTAACCTCAGAATTCCACCACTCAGCGATACAAGCTTCCAAAGAGGGGTGGGATAGCCACGCTTTTTCAAATCTGAAAGGGAAGTTTTTTTTAGCTGAAAAAGAGTTAGCAGTAAAAGAGATAGGAAAATGGTCTGACCCAATTTTGATAACAAAAGCAAGGGAGCAGCTATACTTGGTTAACCACTCAGGAGAAATTAAGGTTCTATCTAACTTTACTTGGATCAGGTCAGCTCCAGTTCTTTTGTTAGTCCATGTGTAGTTAATGCCCTGAAGATCCACATCCATAAGAGGTTGATCATTGATGAACTCCATAAGGTCTTATTTCCCATCAAGCTACAAGGGGAGACCTCCCATCTTCTCTTCCTCTTTTAGCGGAGTGTTGAAATATCCCATTATAATCCAGCTTTGATCAACAAACTTAAGTCTATCATCGGCAAGGCTTCTCAAATATTTGACTCTCTTGGTTTTGGTGTTAGGCACGTAGACATTAGTTAACACCCATACAAAGTTATCCTTAATATCCTGAAGCTGCACTGAGTTCCTATTGCGAGCAAAGATAATTTCCTTACCTTTGATGGTTTTTTGGTTCCAAAAAATTGCAGTTCCTCCAGAAGCTCCCTCCGAGCTAGATCCTATGACACCATTATTCTTAAAAATTCTAATCTTTTCCACTTTTTCCTTGGACATCTTGGTTTCCTGAATGAGGATCACATCCAGTTTATGATCTCTTATGATGTTTCTTAACACATCCTGCTTTTGAGGGGCATTCAACCCTTTGATATTCCAGGATATTATCTTCATACTTTAACCGCGGATAGGGCTGACTCAATGGAACATTGTGTTCCATCAGCACAGTTCTTCCAACTTTCCTATTCCCTTTGATGTTTTAGAGATGGCCTTCCCTGCTTTTTGTTCTGGCTTCCAACATCTTCCTTTTTCTTATTCCTACTTCTAGTTGAAATCCCTCCATTGAGATCCTCCTTATTCATTTTTCCTTCTTTCAATCTGAGAATCCGGAGATTCCCTTCCAGGATATCCACAACCATACTATGAGATGGGGTTTTACATAGAGGAGACTTTGGGCCACCATTAGTTAAAAGAAATAAAGGCTCAATATCAGAAGAGTTACACTCTTGAGCTTCATTATAGTTTTCCTCTACTGATTTTGAGAGAGAAGAAACAGGGACAGCTTCATTGGGGCTTGCCTCTTCCTTCTTTTGATTGACGGATCCAACCTCCTGGACCTCTAGGTTGTATTTGTTGTTCAACTCTATACCTTGCTTCCCTTCTTTAGAACTCTCTGTTTGGTTATTAGAGCAGACACAATCTTGTTTTTCATTATTACTGTTCTCATCCTTCTTGACTTCATTTACTAGTTCTGTTACATCCTTATTTTGATCAGACTTAGTAGATGAGTTTCCTTTTTTATCAATCATTTGCCAGGTCTTTTTATACTTGACATTGTTGTCAGTCTTGCTTTCCTTACTCTTCTTAAGTGGACAAGATTTTGCCCAATGCCCTGATTTCTTGCAATGGAACACAGGCAAATGGAAGTGATTCATATTCAAATTCTTGGGTCCATTTTCCTAGTTTAGAAATGATATCTATAGATTGGGGCATATCAGTCATTTGATTTACATTTATATAGATGTGAGCAAAGACCAACCTTGACTTAGCCGCCATCATTGGATCAATCGAAAGAAGTTCTCCAAAAGAGTTTGCAATACCCTTGAAGACTTCCTCATTCCAGAATTCCAGCGGGAGACCCAGGAGGCGAGTCCAGACTGGCGCAGAAACAAAGAAGGAATCATCAAGGGCAGGATTCGGGACCCATTTCTGAAGAGCCAAACTTGACTTGTTGAACATCCATGGGCCTTCACATAGAACCTTATTCATATCTTCTTCAGAGTTAAAAGAAAAGGAAAAAAACCCCCTAGGTAGTGCTGCCACATCCACTTGACCTTTTAAAGTCCATTTCCTCCATATGAAATTCCTAACAACATCAATGCTAGGCCTAAAGCCAGAAAATCATCCCACTAAGGTCATGGTTAAACCTGCAATAGTCAGATCTACCAGTTTATCCAGAACAGAAATAGCAACCAGCCCTGAAACTAGATCTGAGATATTTGTAACTTCCGGGAGCCCAGATTTAGCCAGCGGCTTCACTCCAAAGAGCAAAGACCATTTTTTTCCTTTACCTCTGTCATGTAGGACCCCAATTGTAGAATCTTTGTCCTCCCCTAGTTTGACTAATTCCTTGTCCTCTTCTGACCCTTGAGATGCCTATCCTCTTACCTGGTTGTCAGATCCGACCCCTAAAAAACTGCTTTCCCCAAGAAATCCGCCTTCCCTAGAAAGTCCGCCATTCCCAATTTTGAAATCTGGAATTCCCAGTCTTTTTCACTCCATGGCTTTTCTTGAATTCCCACTACTTGGGTGGCATTCTTAGTTGATAAGGTGGCATTTCTGGTATTTTTGATGGTGTTTTGAGTTAGGATTGCAAAATCATAAGTTTCAGAGATCCTGATCATGGAGTAGTTGCCTAGATCAACTGAGGAGACAAAAAAGTCCTCAAGGACATGATCAAGAGGTTGGATAAGCATAAAAAATGGTGTACACATGGTTTACGCATCAAATTAAACTCACAGGAATGAGTTTGCAACTCAGTGGATAAGCAATTTGGCTAAAATTGCATTTTAGGATTAAAAAGCAAAGGAGAGAAACCTATCTTTGCATAGGCCAAAAAAACTAAACCAAAACAATACCAAACACTCAAATACTCTAACAACAAGACTACAAATGTATGAAACATGACATGGACACTCACTATGAGCTTCATGAGCTCTTACAATGCTACCGACACACTCAAACCAAGGAAAACAACTCCTATCACAATAATGAGTTCTGAAGAGGAGCAACACTCAAACAAATATCCACTGCCACCAAGAAAATAATTAAAACTTATAGGAAACATCAAAATACATATGCACGAGATCCATTATCCATTACATGGATCAACAACTCAAAAATTCCTGCAACAAGGAATTCAAAATTGCATTTTGTTCCCCCCTATTCAATCATTATTATTGCCTAAAAATCAAACTACATTCTTTCTTTTCCCCGAATCACTCAACTATCTTAGACAATACATTTTAACAACATTACAGGAATAAAACATTTCCAGAAACACACTCAAAGAGAAATTCAAAGAAAAATCCACTATGACAATTCACAAAAGAGGATTTCATCAATCTTTCTCTACAAAGCTAACCATCCCCAAATCTAAACCAAAATAGACTAATCCCCATACAATATTTAAGTTGCATACATGACAAACAGATTCTCTCATGGAGAAAACATTCTCTGAAATATCAATGTAAAAATTACAAATCCACTGACCTTCAAATCGCAATCCGAAAGAGTCGAATCGAAGAGGAAGAAATGTTGAATCCAAAACCACTCCAAAATCCAAAATGGTGACGACTGGTCACCCCCCAAACAGCTACAGGAAGCCAAATAAAAAAATATTTCCCAAGCTAAAACTCTCGACCAATCAAAATAATCCATAAAAATGATATTTCTTACCTACCATGTATAGTTCCAAGGTAGGAATATTTTATTATATTTTCTACCAACAAATTTAAATTCACCCAATTACCAAATAGGGTAGGTAGAATATATTATATTTTATTTTACCCCACCCCATGCATAATAAAAAAACAAAGTAGTAATATTATATTATTTTTAGGGGTGTAGAAATAGAAATAGGTTTTACATATTTTATATTAATAATAATAAAATCAAATTTACAACAATATCTAAAATAAATTAAATAAATCAAGTAACAATAAATAAAATCAAAAGGATAAAATTAACTAAATAAAACAATAATCAATAAATCAATTAAATAAATAACAATCAATTAAATCCATAATAAAACCAAGTAATTAATAAATCAAACACTAATAAATTCAATAATAATAAATCAAATATCCATTAATCAATTGATTAATTATAACTTTAATAACTATTACTCAACATTAATTAATTTAATTAAATAAACATTATCCAACCATAGGATAATTAATCCAATCAATGATAAATCATACACACACACACATAACCAACCGCACATAGATAGAACAAGCTACCAACTCAAGACTGGACAACCCTTACGCCCGACAAGACTGACAAGGTGAGCATATTAGACCATGAGTGGGTGAGGAAAAACCAAGTCATCTTCAACAACTGCCATTGGTATTAGGACATGCCTAGACCTGTGAGACCAGGTGGAGTTGATGTCTAGTACCTACAATCCTGCATCCACCAATAAACACAAAATAACATATATACAATATCATAGTAACAGGAAAGTGAAAGAGAATCACAACACCTTATCATGCTCACAATGAGTGATAAGGCATCATCCCTTTCATGGAGATAAACACCCAATACAAACACATCTTATAAAATCATCATCTTGAAGTAGGGTTAATATCATCATCATCATATATCATGAAATCATAGAAAAGACATAAGAATCTCGAATACATATAAGTCCATCAAGAAATACCATCCATCGAATAATCATAACATATCATCCATCACATAGATCATCAAAAGTCATCAATATAGCACTTGACCATATAGCATCATAAATGTATAGTGCATAGGAATAAAGCCATAATAACCATCAAAATATCATCATAAGTCTAGATAAGTCTATCAAATCATAAATTAAAATATGAGTCTAGGAGGGACACTACAATATTTATGATCTTCTTCATTGTTTGTTGGAATGTTTTCAATTTCAATATTATCCTTACTTTTTGCACTAGTGTATAAATCCAATTGATTTTTATTTTTAGTCCTCTTCCCTTAAATCCATTATTTCTCATCATTAGATCCATCACTATATTAATCTTTTCATAGAATATTTAGGACAACATAATAAGTAAGATTAGAAGCTAAAGAAAAAATGTAAAATTGTGTCGATTACTGGTGATTATTTTTATAAAATTAAACTATGATGAAGGTAATTACTTTCCTGTGTTAATTGTGTTCAACACATGCTCAATTGATAAGACACTCAGTTACATGACAAGTTATCACATTATCATCCTTGTGTGCAATCATATCCCAATCAGAATACCATCAAGGCTCTTTCAAAAACCCCTTCCATTATGATAACTCCTAATGTATTTCTAATTATTTCAATAAATGAATTTTCTAATCCTCATGAATAATGATTAGTAATATTAATTTGATTTTGAAACACAATGTTTATCTTTTTTAGTGCATGGGATAATTATTGGTTTCATTCTAGAGTGGGCTTGCCATGCTGTCTCTTTATTGCAATGAATTGAATGGATGCTTCTTTTTTCTCTATGTTTTTTTCTAGTTGTGTAAATAATACTTTGTACAACTCTATCCATGAACATGTAGAATATGGTGTTAGAAAATCATACTATTGCAACACTACACTACAAAGTGTTGACAAAAAGAAGGCAAGCATAAATTTCATTGTTAACTATAAAATTTCTAGAAATATTTATATGATTATGTGAATTTTTTCCAATGTTAGGGAAGAAGGTAGTTAGCTAGTTGTATGCATTTGCAAGAATCAATGAAAATCCCTAGGTATGTGTAAAGGAGTTACCATCATCATGAAAGTATCCCCTAATTTTATTTAAAAATTTATGGACAAAATTATATACAATTTTGATACACTTATGCTTAAATACATTTTTTTTAAAGACTTGATCATTTTAAAATTATTTTACTTAAATTTTATATATATATATATATATATATATATATATATGAAACAATGATATATTTCATCATGTGAAAAGTCAAATTGAATGATCAAAATATTAAATTTTACCTACCTTGACACTCCATTATTTGCCCTCCTTCTAGCACCATTTATATTGATGTGGGTTTTGACACACTTGCATGTAAATCATGAAACCTACAAGATGGAATAACAAACATTTACCTACCTGAAAGGTGGCTAACCTCAAGATTATTTTATCAAACCATTATGGAATTTATTATAATCTTCAATTGGAGAGCACTTGAAGGCCAGTCTATTCACATGGGGCTCCAAAAAGTTATTCGAGTTGGTTCATTCAAAAGAAGAGCTTACTTTTGAAAACATCATTAATTAGTCACATGAACAACCTATTTTAGTGTTAACTTTTTAAAACATTTTCAATTAGTTTTTAACACTACTACACCCTATTTATTATTAAGACTTGTTCACAACTTAATTATAATTTAATTCACAAAAAAAATATTCTTACAAATCAGAACTTAGTTGCAAAATTTGATTAATTTCTATGTTGAAATTTATTCATTTTGTCAAAGTTAAATTCTAAATAGTCATGGACAAAAAGAATCATATTAACATAAAAAATTGTTTATTACTTGTTTCTAGATTTTTTTAATTCTATTTTTTTTAGGAAAATGATTAAATAAGTTAAATTTTATAAATTTTTAATTGTTAAAGTTTAAAAAAATAAACTAAAATTCATTCAAATTGGATTAAAAACATCAAGTCTAAACAATTTCTTGCCTTGAGCTCTACAACTCTCTCGCCTTCTTTCCATTTGAATATGTTCCCCCTGAATGACCCCCCCTTTGGGGAGGTCCCTCCCTCCCTGCAATTGAACCCCCAACCCGATACCAAGTTTGGTTCACATGTTGTTGTTCCTATTGCTGTGATCCCACGGTCTATGGGTCATACGGAAGAAACCGTCAAGTTTGACACTCCTTCCACCACACCAGTTTTGACTGAATCTAGCCTTGGTGATGAAGGGAAGAATATACCCCATCCTGGATCGAAAACTTCTGCCAGACAGGGGAATGCAGAGAATGGGAAGAAGGATCCCAAGTCTATCTGGAAGAATGCCCTCCTTGGGTCCACTAATACGACCTTAGAAGCATCTTTGGCCAAATTTACCCAAACAGAGGAAGGAACAAAGATCAAGCGCCCGAACAATCTCATGGACAAAATCATCTCTTCCCTTCACCTGGTGATTGTTGGTCATTTCTTCTCCTTCCCACCATATATCGACATGATCAGGTGATGGGAGAAATCTCGATGGAAACTCAAAGGTAGTGTTGACATCTATGTAATGCCTGGGGGACTCTTACTGTTTAAATTCAATGCTGAAGAAGACCTGATCTTTGTCCTATTGGGATCCTGGGCTTATGGTAAGCATTTCCTAACTCTGGCTAAATGGAATCCTGGCTTTGATCCCTTAGCTGAACTCAACCGCATGGCCCCTATTTGGGTTAGACTTCTTGGCCTTTCGTTGGAGTTCTGGGATGAACAAATCTTCTGTTGGATCGAGAACTCATCCGGTAGCTATGTTGCAGTAGATTTGGTCACTCTCAATAAATCTAGGTTGGTTCATGCATGCTTTTGTGTTAATGTTACGATTAATAAGGCTCTCCCAAACTTTGTTTCTCTAAAGTCAAAGTGGGGAAAATGGTCCTAGGATATTGTCTATGAAAATGCTACCCTCTTTTTCCAGAAGTGTAATAAACAAGGTCATACTTACACTGAGTGTAAGACCCTAGTGTTTGTAGAACCCAAGCTTAAAGAAAAGGCCATCTTGGTTGAACTCATCAACCCAAGTGCACCCTCATCATTTGCTCCCTTGGGTCTGCCCAATGTGAATGAAATCCCTGAGGACTACCCCCACATGGATAGGATCCTTGATATCCTAAAATCCCCGGTGGGTCCTGAAAATATTGTTAATCCAGCTATTCCCCTGGAAGATGGTGAAATCCCACCATTGATGAATCTCTGCCTTTCCCCAAAACCCTCACCACCCCCCGACTTGCCTTTGAATAACATCCCCCTCATGCCCTCTACTATTCCTACCCCCCCAACCCATCAAGATTCCATTTTGGATGAAGTTATGTCTCTTGTTGCTGAGATTAAGTTGCTAAAAACAACCCCCCCTTTCTCCCCTGGTAAGGAGGAAAGGTTTGTTCTAACAGGAAAATCCCTGACAATGTCCCCTCCTTTGAAGCTTTCTCCTCCAGGATCTCCTTAGCCGGATAATGAAGAATGGATAACCCAGAAGAAGAAACCCAAGGCCAAGAAAGCAAATGTGGGGGGTACTGAAAATAAAGTCGGTAGACCCTCAGAAAGGGTTTTGAGACATAAAGTTATGGCTAGGTACATTGCAAGGGGCAGCTAGCTGACCCTTGATGGAACCAACATAAATAAGAAATGAAGTTCCTCTCCTGGAACATGAGGGGTTTTAACAGCCCCTAGAAGCAATTTTCTATAAAACAATACATCTTGGAAATGAAAATTGATATTTTCCTCCTTCAGGACGTCAAAATGTCCTACCAAAATTTTGCTACAATTGTTGGTAAACTCTGGTCGGGGGCGGCTTTTCTGTATGTAGATGCTTTGGGGGATTTTGGGGGTATTGCCACCCTCTACGACCCCATTAATATTTAAGGCAAGTTTTATGCTATCTCCCAGAACTTCTTAGCGGTTACTTTCCAACAAGGCGAGCACTACTAGCAGTTGTTTAACATATATGCCCCCAACTCCAAGGTGGGAAGACAACTAGTGTGGGAGGAAATTTATGAACTCATCTTGGCTAACCAGAAGGCCCAGTACATGCTAGCGGGATATTTTAATTCTCCCCTCTACCCCTCTAAGAAGTGTGGAGGTCTTGTCGATTTTACTGATAGTACGGGAGATCTTGCCAGCCTCATCAATGTTTCTAGCCTCATTGATATTGACCTCTAGGGTGTTCCCTTCACCTGGTTGAACAATAGGAAAGGAAAACACCTAATTCAAGTCAAACTAGATAGATTCATGGTCTCCACCAATAGGGACATTATCCATAACTCCTACCTGAAAACACTCCCAAGGACTACTTTTGATCATAACCCCCTTCTTCTCCATTGGAAGGATAGACCCTACTAGGGTCCCCCCCATTTTCGCTATGAGATTATGTGGGCCTCTCACCCAGAATTCAGAGACTTGGTTAGGAACTAGTGGGCTACCCCAGTTCAAGGGACCACTATGTTCAGAATCATGGAGAAGTTAAAACTCATCAACAGGGTAGTCAAAGGTTGGAATAAGGCTACCTTTGGAGATATCTCTAAGAAAAAGAAGGCTCTGGGCTCTAGACTGGAACAAATTAAGAGTATTATGGCTACTAGTAACCCCCCTGACCCTATTTTGATGGAGGAAGAGGAGTGTTGTAAGAGTTGGAAGGATACCCTCTCTAAGGAGGAAGTTTACTAGAAGCAAAGATCCAAAATTCAATGGCTGAAGGAAGGGGACAAAAATTTGGCCTTCTTCCATAGATTGGCCTGCATCCATAGGAGAAGGAACTACATCAAGAGTCTAAGAGATGACTCTGATTAAGAGATCACTAGTGACTCCTTAATTGGACAAAGTGTCACTGACTTTTTCATAAGATTATACACAGAGTCTGGAAGGAATGATGTATCTCTTCAAGATAGCCTTTTGAGCAAGCTTCTGAATGTCATTGAGGAGGATGATAACTATTAGCTAACTGCTCCTATATCCTCAAAAGAATTCTATTTGGTTGTCTTTGCGATGGGTTTTTATAAGACCCCAGGCCCAGATGGTTTCCCCCCGATGTTCTTTCAGGATTATTGGGACATTGTTAATTATGATGTTACAAAAGCTATGAAGGATTTCTTCAAGACGGGGAAATTACTAAAAAAAATCAATAACACTTACATTGTTCTTGTCCTTAAGACTAAAAACCCCAATTGCATGGAGGAGTTCCAACCCATAAGTCTATGCAATACCATATACAAGATAATTTCCAAGGTCCTTGTGAATAGAATTAAACCCCTCCTGGTGAAGTTTATCAGCCCGTCCCAGAAAGGTTTTGTATCGGGTTGCCAAATTTTGGATGCTGCCATTGCAACCCATGAAATAATTCACTCCATGGATAGGACCAGTATATTGGGTATGGCTTTCAAACTAAATATTTCAAAAGTGTATGATAAAGTTAACTGGTGTTTTTACTCAAAACTCTCTTAAAGCTTGGCTTCAACCAGAAGGTAGTGGATATGATACAAGAGTGTGTTACCACGGTTTAGTTCTTAGTCTTGATTGATGGGACTCCTAGGGTTGTTTCAAAGCTGAAAAAGGTATCTGGAAAGGCGGCCCTCCATCACCTTACCTTTTCATCATTATTGCTGAAGTCTTGAGTAGAAATGTGGCTGACCTGGTTACCAATGGCAGACTTCAAGGATTCAAAGCTGCTTCCACGCTCCCCCCCTCTAATATTCAACAATTTTTTGATGACACCTTTCTTTTTGGTAAGTCATCTATCATGGAGGCCAAACAATGGAAGAACTTACTGGCTAATTACGCCAAGGCCTCGGGGCAATGTATCAATTATGAGAAGAGTATTCTCTTCTTTTTCAGCACTCCTAATGACCTCCAACTCAGAATTTTCTCGATTCTCAGATTCAAGACTACTTCTCTTTCGAGGACTTACCTTGGACTCCCCCTCACAATCAAAGAAGTCATGTTCACTTTTCAGAACACTATCCTTGAGTGGATGCAAAATAAGCTTGTTGGTTGGAAAGGAAAATTCCTTAGTAGTGCGGGAAAGCTCCAACTCCTTGTGGCTTCCCTACAAGGAATTCCGGTGTACTTCCTATCCATGTTTAAAATATCTAGAGCCATGGGGGGAAAAATTGAGAAAATCCAAAGAACATTCTTGTGGATGGGCTTGGAGGAGAAAAAATGCCTTGCTTTGGTCAATTGGGACAAGGTGTGCTTACCCAAGTCAATGGGTGGTCTGGGTATAAGAAAGATAAATACCTTGAATAAGGCATTGATGGTGAAAATTGGATTGACCTTGGCTAAAGGTGAGGCAGATTGGTGTAACATTATCAGAGAAAAGTACCTAGATCAAGAGCAATTCTATTACAATTTGAGTATGGGAGACCTTCCCCAAGGATCTAAGCTATGAAATAACATCCTGAAAAGAAGATTGATAATAAGAGAAGGATTGAAATGGAAACTTGGAAATGGCAGAAAGGTTAGATTTTGGGAAGAATTTTGGGTGGAGGAGAGGCCCCTGGCTAACACTCACTTCCACCAAATTATGCACCACCTGAAGGAACTCCTAGGGGATTATATTGCTGATTATATGGAACCAAGAAGGAGAGGATGGGAGAACATTGTCTAGTTCTTCAGCAAGAGGCCCAACCTTCTACCCATAGCTCAAGACCTTCAGAATATTATGCTAGAGATTAGAATCCCCCTGGCCCCTCATGAAGACAGTTTCATTTGGAAAGAGATCCAATCGGGTACCTTCTCGATCAAAAAGCTTACAGATAGCTCTTGAGACCCCCTGCTGATGTTGAGTGTTGGAAGAAGATATGGAACTCCCTACTAATCCCCAAAATTAACTTCTTCTGGTGGTCTCTATTACATGGTAAAACCCTAACTTTGGACAGCCTAAAAAAGAGGGGCTTCCAACTCCCCAATAGATGCATCCTATGTAAAGCTGATGACGAAACTATTGACCACCTGTTTGTCCTCTACCCCTTTGCTGAACATCTATGGACTAACACCCTCTAGAAATATGGTCTCCATTGGGTCTTCCAGAATGACATTAAGTAGTTTGTTTTCGGATGGAATCCCCCTTCCCACTACCCCCTCATCATCCAATTATGGAGGCAAATACTGCCACACATCTGTTGGGCATTATGGAAAGAGAGAAACAACAAAATCTTTAGAGATACTGAAACCCCTCCTAAAAGTGTCTTACACAATTTTTTTAATATTATTTCAGAAAATATATCAATGACAAAGTGGAAAACCCCCCCCAATCCTCCTAATTGGATGGAGAAAAAAATTGTTGAATGTTGGAAGCTCCCCCTAGAGTTTGAAATCTTCAACAACAGTGCCAAAAACAAAAGGAGATTGACCAAATGGTCAACCCCAAAACTCCACTGGTTTAAACTGAACTTTGATGGGTTCGCCCAAAATGCCTGCCAGACGAGGGGTGGAATCATCCGTGACCACTTGGGGAACATTATGGCAGCCTATGTAGGCAATCAAAATAACAATATTTTCACTCAAGCTGAGGAAATGGCCCTCCTATGGGGTCTGAAATTTGCTAATTCCATAAGAATTAAATAGCTGGAAATTGAAGGAGACTCATAGATTATTGTGGAAACGGTTAGGGGGAGATCTATAGCTGGATGGAGATTGGAGTCCATTTTGAGGGATGTCAGGATCCTCCTGGCCAATCTGGATGGCTTCACCATCCAACATGTCTTTAGAGAAGGGAATGTGGCTGCTGAATCCATGGCGATGGTGGGAAGGCTGCAAAACGGCTTACGATGTTGGAGGGACCGCAGTTACTATCGATAACCACCAAGGTGATCTTGGAGAGGGAAAAAACCTAACTCCAATGAGGAATTTGTTTATCCATTTTTAGATGAAGAGAGCCAACTTTCAAATTTTAAATTGGGACAGGAATCCCGCCCATTATGAACCCAGGCTGCCATGTAGCCACAACAAGCCTTGTCACCACCCTCACAAGGGATGTATTTATGATGATAGTACTGATATCCAGAATAATTATTCCCTAATTATTACCCAGATGGAGCCAACTGGTGGCGATAAAAGCGATAGAAGGGAAAGGTCAAACCATACTGGCTGGATTGAAGGTCCGCACGTTTCTAGTAGATTTCCTAATTTTGATATCTACTCGGACATAAGAGATAATAATCACACCGACTATTACGTACTCTTATCTCAAGTTCGGCATAGATTTTATATCAACTTTGCTTTAGCCCTGCCTCGGATTTGTAGTTCTGCTAGAAGGTCTCACATTTACTCTGTCAAACTGGAGGAAATGAAAATGGAGGGGGGGGGACAGGCTTAGACTGGAACCTGATAAAGTTGATGATTTTAAAGCTAAGCTGACGATGTGGTTCATCTATTCGGAGGGCGGCATTGATAAATTCATGGAAAGTATGAAGGGGAACAATGAAAGACTTTCCAAGTAATTTGTGAATTCCTGGGAAGACAGAAGAGTTACCATGGGGGGTATCTCATTTGAAATTAATGAAGAGTTTATTACTCAGGAAATGGGTCTTTCTATGGAGGGGAGGAAATGGAAAAAACAGAGTCGTATTGCGGATACAAACAGCCTGAACCAGTTATTCTGTGAGGGCAAAACCCCAGTTAAGAGGGTAGGCAGATTCAACCGAGAGGAGCTCCCTTCTCCGTGGGATGAGGTCTGTTACATTGTGATGAAATACTTCACGTTGGAGGGAAGGTATGGTATCTTCTATTACTACCATCTCCCTTTCCTTAACCATTTGAGAAATAAGGACTATATTTCCATTCCATTTTTCTTGTTGCATTCTCTGGATGCTAATGTTAAGGATATTGTTGAGGCCAAGAAAAAGGGTAAAGATTTCCCCATCCTTCACCAGGGCCTCATTCTTCACCTTTATAACTTCCACCTCGCTCTCTGCTCGCCTCATTCTATCTCCATCCAAAATGTGACTAATACCAGTCCTTCGGCCTACCCCACTGCTAAAAATGATGCTAGCCCCCCTCGGCTCCCAGAAATTGGCTCTTGCAGCAAGAAAAATAAAAAACACTCCCCTGAAGAGGTCAAAACCCCCAAGAAAGTTAGAATCCAGGAGATTGATTCTGACATAGATATCACTAACGAGGCCAACACCCCCAGCCTCTCAAGTAGACTTGCCTCTAAACCCTCGAAAAAACCTTTGAGAGACCCCTCCTCTTTGCATGACACTGGGAATTCTAACCCAACTGATAATGTGGTTTGCTCCACCATAACCCGACCCCTCACTCTGTCAGTTCCACCCAGGCTTCTGAAAGCCCCACATCTTCAAAGAGTCTGGAGCTTGCAACTTCCCCCTCCCTGACTTTCAAGCTGGAAAAATTGATGGTTGTGGAGGAGGTGAGTAGCATAAAAGAGGAGGACGACAAAAACCTGGCAAAACTGGGGAAAAAAGTGGAGGCCCTATCTGATAATGTGTAGGATATCACCAGTAGACTGGAGGCGGTGGAGTCCAAATTGCATGATGTTTCTAGTTTCGCATTCAATGTGATGTGCTACTCGGCTACCACTCTGTGCCTCATACAGGAAATTTCTTCCAAGGGTAAAGGAAAGGACAATGAGGACTACAAGGCCCTATTCAAATTCCTCACCAAGGAATGGGCAAGAAAGCTCCTCCCCAAGAGGAGCCATGGGAAAAAGAAATGATTTCTCTGTATGTTGTGGAAAGCTGGTTTTTCGTCTACTCTTAGTAGCCTGCGGGCAGATAGCATTAGCCTATGTTTTTATTTGAATTTCTATGTTTATTTGCCTGCATGGCATATGTCTAAAACTTTGTTTATTATTGCTTTATATCTGCTAAACTTACGTAGAATGATCATAGTTTTTGATAGAGGTAAAGGGTTGTAACTTTGTTGATTATATGTGGATAGTGATTCTCCCTGTATTCTCCTTGTTGTTCCTATAGGTCAGCCCCCTTGTTTTTTGGCTGCTTCTAATATCAAAAACATCAAGTCTACAAATGAAAAAATGAGGCAGGAAGAAAGGAAAAAGAATATCAAGTTTGGACCTAAGTTCTCTCTTGCATATCCATCATTCAATGAGTGGATGAGATCAACCAACACTAATCTATATTATATTCATTAACATAATCTCAACATGAGATGGTGCATTCTTTAGAGGGAAGTAACAATAATGATGAAAAATTCAAAGAAAATGTGTTTAATTCAACCACACAAACTACATCAAGATCAACTAATCATTAGTGGTATAAACATGTAGAAAATCTTTATGAACAATCATTGAATTAGTATGCCTATAATATTTCTAATTTAATTGAACCTAACAATCATAGAGTCTTCTAGCTCAGTGAGGTGTTAGGTGTTGGTGTGGTGAATTTGGATTTGTAAAAGGAAAGAAATAATAATTAGATTGGCATTAATGGTGGTGGGTTTGTTTCTTATGAGGGTTTGATTGGTGTGAATGTTTTTTTCTTAGTATATGGCTCCTTTATTGGAAAAAATAAGGTTTTTGTGTTTGGAGGTTTTTTGTGATGGGACTTGCCATTTCATTGAGGGATCCCTAAGGTCCCTCATGTGTTGGGAGACCCATCATGTGGTACCACTTCTAAGGCTTTGGTCATTGTTGGTGGTCAGAATAGTCAAATTTTCTTAGAGGGTCCTATCGAGAGTCTCAAGTGGACTACTCCTTTTGGTACCAAACCAAAAGTTAAAATTTTGACCCATCTAGTTTGTTTGCATTCTAACCGAGACATAGGTGAGTTTTCCATTTCCATTCCCAACAATTTGATTGATATGAGTGTTTCCTTAATGAAAATATCATTAATGGGAAACTTTTTGGTTCCCAATTCAATTGACCTTGTTATATCTTTAGTTCACAAGAGATGGAAAACAAAAGGCTAGGTTGATGTTTTTTCCATGGCTAAAGGTTTCTTTTCTTTTTAATTTTCCTATAAATAATATTTAGGGTGGTTCTTACTAATTGCTCATGGCTTGTTGGTAAATCCACTCTGGCTCTTAAGAAATGGGAACCTAACTTTTCAATATGATAGATTGTTATTTCAATGTGGTTCCACTCTGAGTTAGGCTTTTGGGCCTCCCAATAGAATTCTAGGACAAAGAAGTTTTTAAGGGTACTGCCAATGGTTTTTTTCCATTCTTTCTATTTATGAGATGAATAGCTCAAGAAAATGATTGGTGTATACTCATATTTGTGTTAGTGTGTAACCTCCCTCAAACCCCACTTATATCAAGATTAAATCTAAATTAGGTGTTTAGGACCAAGATGTGGAGTTTGATTCTATTTCTTTTGCTTGCTTCTCATGTAAGAAGGTGGGGCATTGGGTGAGAAACTTTCCAAGTAACATCCAAAAATGTCTAAAAGATTTGGAAGGAAAAGAGTCTAGGAATAGTAAGATAAATAAGTAGAATCATTCTAAATAATCTGAGACTTCCAAAATCCTTTTGGAGGCACTTTTGCTAAAATATCTAGAGTGAATAATGTGGAGGAAAATGATCCTACTTTTGGTGATCTAGAATAGTTTGGTTCAAGATTGGTGTGTGATGTTCTTACCTCTAATAAATAAACTTACGAAGCTCCCATACATAAATCTATCAAAGGTACTTTTCTTGTTGTCGAGGATTCATCTAGTTTGAGCCTAGATAAGGATTCTATGGAGGTGGGTCATTTAGTAGCTATTATTGCTCTTATATTTCCCTTGGACATTAAAGAATATGCTCCCTTAGGTTCTTTCAATATTTCAAAGGAAGGTAAGGGAAAGGATTGTAATGATGCCAATAGTAATATTACCCCCTAAATCAAGATAGATCTATTCTTGTTTCTCAAAGTGGGTTGTCTCAATATTTTAAGGGAGGAGAATAAGCCTCTAGTGCTTTTAATGAAGCCTCCTTTATCATGGTTAAATCAAGAAATAGTTAAAAATCACATTTGCCTACAATTTCTTGAGGAGTTATCACAAGAAATAAAGAGAAGGTTTATTGTGGATTAGAACAAAGAGGAAAAGGCCTACCGTCTTCCCAAAAAAGTATCAAAAGGGAAAGAAAGTTAGAATTTGTTGAAGGGATTCAAGAGACTCTTTTGGAGATATTTTCTATGAGCACATCTCATTAGAAATAACAAATATCTTATCATGGAATATAAGAGGGTTAAATAACCCTCACAAGAATGATATCCTATCTAACTTGATAAGAGATCATAAACTTGATATCTTACTCACTCAAGGAACTAAGATGCAAAGTAAGAAACTAAGAAATATTAATATCATTTCTTCAAGGATTGTAATCTTCGTATTTCTTATGAGGATGGTTCTTAGGGGGAATAACTCCTCTTTGGAATAAAAAGTATTGTTAAAGGTGTGTCTTTATATGAAATTACCATGGTGCTACTATTTTTCAACATTTGAGAGATGATACTTCCAACATTTTATCTAATATTTATACCGCGAATAATAAGAACACTAGAAAGAAACTTTGAAATAAGTTGAGTAGTTTTAAGGCTTTTTACTAGGAATGCTTGTTGGTTGGTCACAATTTCAATACTCTGCTAGAGAACATGAGAAACAAGAGGTATCTCAAGTCTTCATGGATAGTAGATTTTATCTTAAGGACTTTATAAAGGAGTAGGCTCTGTTGGATATTTATCTTCATCATTCTTCCTTCATCTAGTCCAATTGGCATGTTGGGGAGGTTCTTGTCTAAGTTAAACTTTACCATTCTTTTATTTGAGAGGACTAACTTGTTTCTTATTATTGTTCACTCTTAGATCTTACTAGATTGGACTCTAATAATTTCCCCATTTCCCTTTTAGCTAATATTTTGGGTAGAAAAAAGAGATTATATTTTAGATTAAAAAAGATATGTTTAAGACACCCAAACTCAAAGAAAAAATCAAGGAATGGTAGAGTGTTAATATTGAGGGGTTTTCTATGTTTAGAGTGGCTAAAAAATTGGCCATTGTTAAAAATAATGTAAAAAAATAGATTAATACCTCCTTTAGTCATTTTAGTGAAAATTCCTACTTAAAGAGTGACTTAGATGTGGTTCAGGAGGCTATTCAATCTAATATTGGCTCTAATTCCCTAATTCAAGCTAAAGAGAATGATGTGTTGACTCACCTTCACAACATTATTGGTAAGAAAGGGGAATCCTGAAAGCAACACTCTAGGATAGTTTGGCTACAAAGTGATGACAAAAAGACACAGTTTTTCATATTTCTACCCTTAAAAATTGTGCTACTAATCATATTAAGGCTATAAAAAGAGATAGTACCATCAATGATAATGAGTAGGATATCATGTTAGATGGCGTTGATTTCTTTTCTAATCTACTTTTTTGTTGATGTGAATCTTGATCTTACTTGTTAATAATAGTTCCTCAATGTTATTCCTAATATCTTATTGGAGGAGATTAATATGATTATTGTGTGTATTATTTCAAATCAGGAGGTCAAGAGAGCCATTTTTTCTTTTGCACGAAATTAAGATCCTAGCCTTGATGGCTTTCCTTTGTTCTTAATTTAACCTTTTGGGTATTTTTAAGC
Organism: Cryptomeria japonica; assembly: GCF_030272615.1. NCBI lineage: Eukaryota > Viridiplantae > Streptophyta > Pinopsida > Cupressales > Cupressaceae > Cryptomeria > Cryptomeria japonica. Next base: position 304,018,815 of record NC_081412.1, read on the forward strand.
AAAGGACGTCTCTAATTTTACAAAGGAGTTTTTTGGTAGTAGATGCCTACTCAAAGAATTAAATTCTACTTTTATTATTTTGGTCCCTAAGGTTCCCAAACCCAGCCCTTTTGGGGATCTTAGACCAAATAGTCTCTGCAATTATATCTATAAAATATTCTCCAAAGTTATGGCTATTAGATTACATGTTTTTCTCCTAGATATCATCTCTATACATTAAAGTAGTTTCATTTATGGAAGGTAGATTATTGACTCCATTCTCACTATGAATGAGAATATCCATTCATTGTCTGTCAATAGGGAAGTGAGTTTTTTACTTAAGCTCAATCTTATGAAAGCCTATTACCAATTGAATTGGCGATTCCTTGTTAAAGTTTTGAATTAACTTGGTTAAATGGAAGTAAATTCCTTGAAATTATCTAGCAGCTCATCTCTACTCTTGTATTTTTTAGGGATTATTAATGTTTCTTTGTCTAAATTTTTTAGTAGCACTTGAGGGATTAGAAAAGGAGACCCCATCTCTCCTTTTGTCTTTGTTATCATGGTTGAGGCTCTAGAGAGATTCTTGCAAAAAGTAGATCAATGATGAAACTTTGAAGGGGCCTTTTCTAATTTCTATTAATGAGGTTTTCTCTCATCAATAATTTGTTGATGATACTATTATAATGGGGGAAGCTTTTATGTCTAAAGCTAGAAGACTAAAGTCTATTATCCTCAATTATGAAGTTTCCTCTGGTCCAAATATTAGTCTCCCTAAAAGAATGATTTTGTTCCTGAATACTCCCGATCCAAGACAAAGAAATATTGTGAATATCCTTGAATGCAAAATTGGAAGCATTCCTTCTACCTATCTTGGTCTTCCTCTTTGTAGTGATATTATCCTAAACTATTTTTGGACTAGGATATTGGACAAGTTTGAAACTAAAATTGCAAGTTGGAAAGGTACCCTAATCAACTAAGTTGGCAAAGTTCAACTAATTAAAGTTGCACTTCAAAATAATCTTATATATGCTATGAGCCTCTTCAAGGTGCTTAGAATTTTTTTTGAGAACATCGACCATATTCAAAAAACAAATTCATCCACAGGAACTGAGGAGCGCAAGCATCTTCATCTAGTCTCTTGGGAAGAAGTTTGTAAACCAAAGAAGATGGGAGGCCTTGGCTTAAGAAGAATCAAATATTTTAATTGTAATTTATTAGCTAAACAACTTTAGAGACTCCTGTCTAAGAGTAACAAATGGACTATGTTTAGATCTTCCATCTTGGTCTACCCTTTGGAGCAATATATTGAAATCTAAATTTTTAATTTTCAAATATCTTAGGTGTATTTTTGGGGATGGTAGGTGTATCAAATTTTGGAAGGATCGGTGGTATGGTATGGGTCATCTAAAACATGAGCCTTGGGTGAGTCGTCATAAAGACATCTACACTATATTTGTTAGTTGTTGTTTGGAAGGTTATATTATGAATGGGGCTTGGAAAGATTTTTTGAGAGTTGATTCATGGATTTCTAATCTTTAGAATGCATGTTATTCGGTGCATATCTCTATCTCCCAAATATGCGATAGGTTGCTTTAGAATTTAATTGTCAACAGTAATTTTTTTGTTTCTTCTGCTTTTATTTTTGTTTTTTATTATGCCTCTTCACCTCCTTTTTGGGCCTCCTAAAGGAATCTATTAGTTATCCCAAAGGTAAATGTCTTCTTGTAGCTTGTATATTAAAATAAAGTTCGCACCTTGGACAATCTTAGTAAGAGGGGTTTTGTTTTTCCTAACTAATGCACCCTTTGTAAAATGGATTCTAAAAATTATTTGCACTTGATGCTTGGCTATATCATTGTGAAGGAGGTTTGGGATTACATTCTTTCTTTTTGGAATGTTAATTTGTCGTTCCTAACTCTTTCAGTGATATTTGGTCCCAATGGATTGCTTCTACTAGCAATTGGGTGCTCATTATTCTTTGGTATTTGATCATTCCCCATCTAGAATTGCAATTTGGAAAGAAAGGAACAATTGAATCTTTAGAGAAGTCTTTTTGAATCTTGAAAGTGCCTCTCTTTAATTTTTTTTAGATCTATTAAAGAGAAATTTCTTGTAGGGTGTCACTCTAAGTAGGTAAATGGTTCTAGAATTTTGGTTTTCAATTATGATCTTAAGGTGGTAAATAATTGGAACCTTTCTTTTGATAGCTTAATTTCTATTAAAAAATCCAAGATCTCTAGAGATAATATTGTTTGGATTCCTCGTCCAAGAGGATGGGTAAAATCAACTTTGATGGGGCAGCCAAGGGAAATCCAGGGCTTGTAGGTAGTGGGAGAGTGTTGAGATATGATCATGGTAGGTTTATTTTGATAGTGGTACTCCTTTTGGGTACCTAGATAAACCACTTTGCTAAAGCTGCAGTGGCCTACAACAGCTTGAAAATTGCTCATTCTCAAGGCTATCATAAAATTTGGCTTGAAGATGAGTCACTTAATATAATCTAATGTTTGAAGAAGAAGCATGCTCCTAGCTGGTCTATTGAAACAATCTTTAAGGATTCCTTGGTTGTCCTTAAGGATTTTGATGAGTATTATATATCCCACATTTATAGGGAAGGAAATGGTGTGGTTTATGACTTCATCATTGTTGGAGTTTCTAATCACTTTGCTCAATTTTGGCATAATCATGATGCCTTACCATTTAATATCCAAGACATTATTAATTATGATGTATAGTACATACACATTAGAAATTCCAAATAATGTTTATGATGGCCTCAAGTCATTTCACATAGATTATTGGCATTTTTTTAGGCCTTCTTCTATGTATTCATTAGTAGGATTGACATTATCTTCTAGATTTCTTGTTACCATTCTCAGTGCTAATAGAAATGGGAGGTGATAGGAACAAAGTCAAACCACTCTCCCATGAGAGTTTAGGTTTAAAGGAGTTATTTAGAAGATCGTCGAAGAAGGTGGAATTAATCCTTTCCTAAAAAAAAATCATGGGAAAGAACCTGAGATGACAAAGGCCTTTATGAAGGGTTGTAAGGACCACACTCTTTTGGTGGATGGTAAGGTGGTTGTCATTTTTGAAGATCCCATAGACACTAAAAAATGTATTTTTCATCATGTACTTATTATTTGTCTTATTAATTAAGAAATTATTTAATTATTTAATTAAGCTAGTTATTATTCTAAACTAACTCAATCATTCTTCATCTTATTAATTATTTAATTTCTATTTGCTAATTAATTAATCAATTAACCCTTTGCTAAATATTAATTAAATATTATTTATTTAATTAATTACGATTAATTCCTTAATTAAATAATCTTTATTATTTAATTAATTCTATTTCTAATGTTTAAATAATTTCATTTAAATTATTTAAATTAGTTAACTTATTCCTACAATTCCCCAAATTCAAATTTTAAATAATTCCATCTAATTTCATTTCTCTTAAATTCACATTTCCCCAAATATGAATTTCAATTAATTTCATCTAATTCTAAATCATCAAATTCACATTTCACTAAATCTAAATTTCAATAAATTTTAGTAAATTTCATGTGCATTTCATCATTTGAAAGTCCAAATTCAAATCCAAATTGAAAATGAAAATCAAATTCAATTTTAAAATCCTACAACACATGTTGAAATCAAAACTAGTACATCAAATCAATTGACTAATTAGTTAACTCAGTTAACTCTTCAATCACCCATTTTCACTCCAAAACAACTTTTTTTGACTAGTCAATCAATCCATTTATCTCTCCAATCAATTCAATCTTCTAATCCATCAATTCAGTCAACTAGCTAGTCTATTCAGTCTACTAGTTAATCAATTGAGTTCACTCTCCAATCAACCTTGTTAACAAACCAATCTATTGAGTTAACAAATCAATCAAAATGAGTTCACTGATCAATCTAATCTCAGTTGACTATCAATCGGGACTTGAGATCAAATCCTCACCCCTTTTGTGTTGAAAATTTATATAAACAACATCAATTTCTTATTTCAAGCTAGATCACACTCTTCAAAGCAATTGCCAATCATATGCAGGAATTTCAGTACAATACATGAGAGCCACCCAAACAATTTTGGAGAAGAACAATGGAAGTCACAATGAAGGATGAGGGAATTTTCTTTATTTGAATTTATTTTTATCTTGTGTTAATTCTATTGGTTTTTGTTTGATTGTATTTGATTAGTTAAAGATTTTGTGATCGTCTTTACCCCCTAATTAGATTTATAATTTTGATGATTTTCAAGCATGAAACATTTGGTGAACTCGACATGAAACATGAATTTTGACTTCATTTTTTTTGTCTTTTCTAATCCATAGGGCCATACAGGAAATCTGATGTGCAATTGGCAGTACAAAAATTCACAATTGCCAATTTTGATGCGTAATTGACCTTATTCTTATTCTCAATTGATCACATACTAATGCACAATTGCATTGACTAATGTACAATTGCAGGATTAACCCAGATTTCACATTTCTTGTGTCATTTTGGCTTTATTTTCATTTGCAAGATTAACCCATCAATCTTTCTTGATTCTAAAAAAATTCATATTTTTGCATAAAATATCTCTAATCCAAAGGCAGGAAGGATAATTTTCAAGATTTCAGGTGTTAAGAGGAGGAAAAGGCATATCAAAGAAAGAGAAAACTTTTATCTTCTATCTTTTTCTTCTGTATAATTTTTTTAATTTTCAGCTTAACTGATGCGCAACTGCTCTGTCAAAAATTTGCAATTATGCTGACAGAAATTCGCAATTGATCAGTTAGTGGTTGGCAATTGATATTATATTAGTTCATGATTTATTAGATAGTAATTCACATTTGCAGGAATAGGGTAAAATGCTTCTGTTTCAATTGATCTTTTTTATTTGTCAGTAATTGCCTCTGTTTATGAAAACAAAGAGGTCAAATCTATATCCAACTTTGAAAGGTCATAAATTTTCACTCCAAACTTGAATTACAAACTGCTTACACCATTGGAAAGATCTCCAAGAGCTCTAGTTCCAATCATTTTCCTATGGAAACATCCTTAAAGGATCCTTCAAAGTTTTGAGGGATAAAAATGCTCTTAAGACCTCCAAAAATGCAGTTTACTAATACCACAAATTATATTTTCTATATTTTTTAAATTTGTAACCAAAAAAGAAAAAGAAAATAGACAGGAAGCCCACCATGTGTCAACTAACCTTTTCTGGTCTTCTTGCAGGGGTAGCTTAGAAACTTTCATTTTGGTGCATTTAAAATAAACCACAAATGATATGTTTTTTTTTTCACGATTGCTATGAGTGATAAAATGAACACCATGTTTTCATGGAACAACATCCCCATTTAGACTAGATAATTTTGTAATTGGGGTTTAAAAATAATCCTTGTCTTTTATGTTTTTGAGGTGATAGGTATATGCTCTCCCCTTTTTTTGGGGTGATAAAAAAACCAGAACCATCACTTCTTATGCATTCTTTCAATTTTGCATTAGGATAAAAACCCTTAGAAGGCCTGCCTCCCAAGAATCCATAAGACAAAGTGAGAGGGAATGACCTGAAGTGGCAATGACTAAAGCCAATTAATTTGAGGCACTATAAAATAAATGTGTTTGCAATGAAAATTGTAAGCAATGAGTGCTGGAATGGCATAGCGACGATTAAATTTGACAGATCTATGCCCACTCGAATGAAAGCTTGATTAAACACCTTAGAAATTAGAAGCCCAATTGTGTCAGTAACTAGACACTTTATTATCACAATGCAAGGGTGGGGAATAATCTTCCCCCAAGACACTCACCATATATCTCCCAAGATAATGGGCCAATTGAGGAGCAATCTTCTTTGGTTCAATTTTCGGACAAAGGAAAAAAATGGGTGCACCTTAGGGTGTGACAGGGTTGTTTGAGTTGACGGATTATCAAGATTCAAGATGTGGGTTGTGATAATACTTGTGACCTTTTGACCTTAGGAGAGTCTTCTTGATGTGCTATCTAATTGCCAAAATACTATCGAAAACAAAATGGGCTCTTGAAAAAGATCTCAACATTCATGAGGATTTGAAAAAGTCCTTTAAACAAGTGCTCTCTTTGTTTAGTTTAAATTGTTTTCTTTGCTTGCTATTGTGTCTTTTCAACATCAACAAGATCAAACCCCTCAAAAAATTCAAGTTTCAACATCAACAAGATCAAACACCCTCAACAAAGTCAAGTGTCAATATCAACATCAAAATCAAAATCAAGCATTGCCACATTCAAGAAATGGAGAAAACATCTAACATGTTGTGATCTTAGGTCCAAACCAATCAAGTGAACATCATGGAATGGCATTATGCATTTCGTAGAGAAGGTGAAGAATTCATCCCTTTCATTCCTATTCCATCACCATCCATAGAAACCTTAGCTCAACAAATCAAGACTTTGCAACAACAAATGATAGACAAGACTAGTCCTAACAACCATAGGGGTTGATTAGAAAAAATGATGAGAGAAGTGATAACCATGAGGAAATAATTATCATGCCAACCTTCTTCTTCTTGTGAGACCATTCAAACATGCCAACCTTCATTCTTCAACAAAATCATTCCTAGCTCAGTTCAACCAACATTAGAATCATGTCAACCTTCTTTCAACCCAGCATATCAAACATACCAATCACATCAACCCAACATTCAAACTCCTTTCAACCCAAATCAAACCTCTTTCAACCCAAATCCAACCTCTTTCAACCAAAATAAAAACCCATTCAACCAAAATCTAAACCAATCATATCTATCCACCATTTCATCATCCCTTGAAGTCACATAAGAGAACTCCACACCATCTCTATCCAATAACACAATCTCCCAAGGGTTATCCATAATACAAATACAATCTAATCCAAGTCATGATTCTAGTCTTTTCCATACTTTAAAAATTCAAGATCCAATGCTGCCATATATTCCATTTCCAAGGAAACCCACTTCAGATAGTCTCATTCAAAATCCTTTCTCATTAGGCCAAAGTGTTGAAACCTTCCAAAATTCTCCCATGCACATCCAAACTCCTTCCTCATGTTAAGAGGATGATCCAAAATCAGAAGAAATCAGTCATGAAATGAATCAAGATCAAGGACAAGCCCTTCCATCCTACCCAATTTTCTTATCAAGACTCCACCTATCAAGAATCTTATGATGATCCCCTCATTCTTTTCTATTCTAGTCATAATAGCACCCTTGTTTCTCAAGAGCAAGATGTTCTTTCAAGTCCCATCCAACATCCACCTCTCAAGCAAGATCATGGTATCTCTTCCATCCTTCCTGATAATCTCTTTCCAAGTCAAGATCGAAGTATCCCTTCACTTTCATGTCCTAAACAAGATCCCATTATTTATCCAGATCATTATCAAGATCCCTCTTTCCCTTCATTTCCATGTCATAATCCTCCATTTCTCTCACAATATTTTCTCTTCAATGAATCTACCATTTCTCCTCATCTCCCTCATAATCCTAATGCCTCTACAAAAGTTGTTCATGAACCCCTCATCAATGAAATGACCAATCCATATCGTACTACATAGAGCAACTTGTCAACAATTGTATGTTTTCTATCATCAAATACAAATGTGGTGATAGAAACAAGCATGGCACCGGCTAATGAAATCAACAACCAAATTGTTCCATCATCTTCTTCAAGAACACGCATAACATCATCTAATGAGATCAACCCCTAGTTGGTTTCATCATCCTCTTCAAGTGCATCAATAAAAACAAACATAACACCTGCTCATGTCACAACTTCAGAACCAAAATCTATTTACCTCATATACCCACACTTGAAAGACTGGGGGCAAGAAAATCTACCACAACTGGATTGGTTTGAAAATAAGGAGGCTATAGCAAAAACTGTATATGGAATACATCCAACCGAGTACTTATATCCTATTGAAAAAGAAAGGTTTATCCAACTCTTCAAACAAAGACCAATGAACTATCTACACGAAATTCATACCGACCCAATAACAACATCCACCTTAAAAGATATTACATCTAAGGGATGGATTCATTTAAATTTTCAGTATTGCATTTGAATATTTCTTTACTGCATTGCATCACATATCACCATTTCAAAGTGCATCATAGTTTCTTTCATATCACCATTGCACAACATATAACTTCATATCATTATTGCTTTCATATATAGTTGCATCAATAAAGCAAGGAGATTGTCAAAGTCATTCACCTGTCTGCAATGAAAGGAGAGAAGGTGGTCTCATTTCCTAGATACTTGCTCATGATTTTTTTAGGAGTTCTTTGGTCATTCATCTTCAATGTCACCTTGTGATTTATCTTTATCTATGGTTGTGTAGAGGTTTCACTATTGAGCCTTGTTACCCAAAATCTTTTAATTTTTATATCTGACATATTAATCAATAGCTCTAAGTCATTACAAATACCTAGTTGGTTATGTGGCTAGTGAAAAATCCAAAATTCTACTTCAATGATGTTGTAATTGTTATACCCATGTAAGTTTCATTACTTACAAGTCAAGGCAAGAACATAAAAAAAAAAAAGTGCTATCCAAAATCAATATCAAAATATCCATATCAAGGCAAAAGAGAAAAGATATATAACTAAAATATCATGCAATAAAGTGCAATAAAAGCTTGACTAAGGGAACATGTGAATAACTCCATCAGGGCTATGGATGCCTACTAGGAATGGAGCAATATTTGAGAGATTACAGTGTATAACCTTGTCAGAGCCCTATAAGCTTTCTAGCAGTGAGGCTCTATCTAGGTTGCTTTTGAGGTTAGAATAACTCACATAGCTAGCCACATAGGATTCCAAGGGTCTCTAATGGTTATAAGAGTTGGAAAAAATTCATTGCAAACACATGGGCAAAAGAAGATCAAAGTTTCCAGAATTGATGGAGAATTTTTATGCGTCTCCATTGATAAATATTGGTTACAAAGTGTGTTAGGTTGGATGGTCTAAAGTCTTCTGAGAACGGATTGAACTCTTATCTCTGAAATGTTTCTCACCTTTAATCCAATTAGTGCATTTTAGAATGAAAGACACACTCAATCATCCTTGTTCAAATAAGAATTGCATCTTCATCACACATCTTGCATTATCATAACTCATGTCAAAAATTCATTGTCTCCATATGCATCGCCTAGATCATCATGTCATATAGGTTTGCATAATGGGGACACAACTGAAAAAATCCTAAAAATTAGATAAAGTCCTAAAAAAAATCCTAAAAATCAGAAAAAGTCTTGAAAACCACAAAAACATCGAAAAATCAAAACCCAAACAAACCAAAAAAAATGAAAAACATCTGCAAAACATAAAAAAAAATCCAAAACATAAAAAAAAGTCTTGAAAGAAAATAAAAAATCATAAAATGTCTTGAAAAAAGCCATCGAAAATTGAAAATAAAAAATAAATCAAAGCAAGAAAACATAGACCATCCACCAAAACAAATCAACAATAGACAAACTCTCAAAGTCTACAATTAAACTGATCACGTGTCTTGTTAAATCGATTTATCAATCAAACTCTATCAAACATCAACATGTCTTATACAGGGAAGGGTACATTAGAAACCAGACAAATTGGTCTTATGTAGGGCACTCACTCTTTAAAACTAGACATTCCTATCAATCATCAAACGATCAAAACAATGACATAGATCAATATGAATGCTAAATTTTATCTAAGTTAGTCTTATCTTTATCAATTGATGGCAAGTCATGTTTCATCAAAAATATCAAAAAACAACAAAATAAAAAAGCATTCGAAAATGATCCACAAAACCCTAAACATTGAAAAACTCAAAAACAAACTAAAAATCGAAAACAACTAAAAACTTGCAATAAAATGTCTCGTGAGAAACAATTACCCTAGTAGATATCCAACAAACACTTCACGTGAAGTTCAACAAAGGATATAACTATCCTATCAAAAATCTATAACCAAACTTGATCAAGTCTTATCAATCGTTGATATCCACATCAACGCGATCATTATCATGTCTTGGACAAAATCGGATACACTCGAAACTAGACATGTTAGCCTTAAACGAGGTCCAAAACTTTTGAAACTAGACATTATCAACCATCACATCAAACAAATCAAAGAAAAGGCATAGTCAGTTTAGCTACTAAATTTTGTTTAATTTGGTTTTTATCTTTTATCAATTGGCGAAGATCATGTTTCTATGCTACTCAAGGATGTCCAAAAAGTGATTAGAGCAGTCGTGATGGGCATGATCCTTTACTTTTATTGTTGTTTTGTGGCGTGAACCAATGAAGTTATAGGGCGATTTCTCTAGTGGGTGTCTGTGATAGGAGCATCCAACCTGTGAATACCACACATACCTCGACCCCTAACGAAATTCCCAAAATGGAGGGTTCATTTCTTATTTGCTACGTGTTGTGACTCTTGCAATGAGATATCTATACATCTCGGTTCCTTATAACTTGGTGTACTAAGCTTCATTGTTACATAATAAGGCTCAATGATGATAATGTATTTCACTATGAATAAAGGCAAAGAAGATTACTCATTCACTATCATCATCAATCATATCAGTTCATTCCATCAAGATTGACTCGTGTATCATCATCAATCATATCATTTCATTTTCTCATCTCATCATGTTGATTCTATCTCAAATATAATTTTCTCATCTAACATATTCTACTCTCAATGAGTTCATTTCAGTATCTACTCACATCTTTCTAATTCCATCTCAAGTCATTTCCTCATATCAACTATTCTATCTATCAATCAATTATTCTTCACTTTCATCATATTTTGATCTATCATTTGTCTTATACAGGGTTAGTCCTTCCTGAAACCAGACATGATCATCTATCATTTGTCTTATACATGATGCATCCTTCCTGAAACCAAACACTTTGATCATTTTTTGTGTCCTTCCTGAAACCAGACTTTATCTTAATCAATTTGATCAATCTGATCAATCCCATCAATCCTATCAATCTTATCATTCAAACTTATCTACAAATCACTCTAACTATTTGTTTTTTCTCTAATCAAACTCATTCATGTCATAAATTAATCATTCTTCATTGTTTATCTAACATTTTTCTTCTTTCGAGAGATCATTCATGTCTTCAATGCACAAACAATCTCGAGGGGGCATTATACCCTACTATCACTGGGGCATATTGGGGTAGATTTTTTTCATTTTCTTTCAAACAACGTCATTCCGACATTGTCTCAAAGAGGGGAAAATGTAGACACTGAAAAATATCTTTTTCATCATGTACTAATTATTTGTCTTATTAATTAAGTAATTCTTCAATTATTTAATTAAGCTAGTTATTATTCTAAACTAACTCAATCATTCTTCATCTTGTTAATTATTCAATTTCTATTCCTTAATTAATTAATCAATTAACCCTTTTCTAAATATTAATTAAATATTATTTATTTAATTAATTACAATTAATTCCTTAATTAAATAATCTTTATTATTTAATTAATTCTATCTCTAATGTTTAAATAATTTCATTTAAATTATTTAAATTAATTAACTTATTCCTCCAATTCCCCAAATTCAAATTTCAAATAATTTCATCTAATTTCATTTCTCTCAAATTCATATTTCCCCAAATGTGAATTTCAGTTAATTTTATCTAATTCCAAATCATCAAATTCACATTTCACTAAATCTGAATTTCAATAAATTTCAATAAATTTCATGTGCATTTCATCATTCAAAAGTTCAAATTCAAATCCAAATTGAAAATGAAAATCAAATTCAATTTCAAAATCCTACAACACATGTTGAAATCGAAACTGGTTCATCAAATCAGTTGACTAATTAGTTAACTCAGTTAACTCTTCAATCACCTCTTTTCACTCCAAATCATCTTTTCTGACTAGTCAATCAATCCATTTATCTCTCCAATCAATTAGTCTTTTAATCCATCAATTTAGTCAACTAGCTAGTCTATTCAGTCTACTGGTTAATCAATTGAGTTCACTCTCCAATCAACCCTATTAATAGACCAATCTATTGAGTTAACAAATCAATCAAGATGAGTTCACTGATCATTTTAATCTCACATGACTATCAATAAGGACTTGAGATCAAATCCTCACCCCTTCTGTGTTGAAAATCTATATAAACAACATCAATTTCTTATTTCAAGCTAGATCACACTCTTTAAAGCAATTGCTAATCTTATGCAGGAATTTCAGTGCAATACCTGAGAGCCACCCACGCAATTGCGGAGAAGAACAATGGAAGTCACACTGTAGGATGAGGGAGTTTCCTTTATTTGAATTTATTCTTATCTTGTATTAATTCTATTGGTTTATGTTTGATTGTATTTGATCATTAGTTAAAGATTTTGTGATTGTCTTTACTCCCTAATCAGATTTATAATTTTGATGATTTTCAAGGATGAAACGGATCCTATTGTGGAGATTATTGGTCTCTCTACCCAAGGAAGGAAATTATTTAGAGATATAAAATATTTTGAGGATGCCATCAACCAATTCTTGAAGGACAATAAGAAGAAGAAAATTCGTTAATCTTTCTTTAGGTGGCTATGAAAAACTTTCAATTAAACTTGTTTGGGTAGAAATTGAAAAGGTAATAATGTGTTACTTCACTTTGGATGGTATATTCACACATATTTATGGTTTTCATTTCATTTTGTTGAACCATTTTTCCATAACCATCTTGTTTCTTTCCCTTTTCACCTTTAGGCTTCATTAGAATTTGGTTTAAAAGAGCACAAAAGAATTCTAAAATGCCTATTTTACATGAGGGTCTTATTTTTTTAATTATGGAGCATTTAAAAACCTTTCCTTCCCTTATTGAGACCAAGAAATATTTTTCAAACCATAAGAAGCATGATAATGTCGTTTATTTTGATACATCGACAAAGATAGAGGGGTTTGATGAAGAAGAGGATTGGAGGCATGAGGATGAGGTTGAGATGTATTGCAAACCTCCATTAGAGGAAGACAAAATTAAGAAGGTTAAATCCACTAAGAAGAGGAACACAACCTAGATATCTTGGAGTAAAGGTTCCTAGTTGGGTGAAGCTATCATTGGTGAGAACCTAATTTTGACTATTGAGAAAGGTAGAAACAGTAAGCCTAGTGATGAGTAGAGAGTCAAAATCAAAGGTAAGTGGAAGATGGATGAGACTGGAAAAATCCCCACAAGTAAAAATATTACAAGAGGGGATGAAAGTTTTTCTCCTAAAGACTATATTGAGGCAAAAATGTAGCGTAAAAAAATGTATTTGATGCTATACCTTCTTGCTAATCTTGAACATTGGGGGCATCATTAGAATTTGCATAGTTGACCTTAGTGTACCCTATAATATCCTTTCTAGTAATTAATGATTTTTTAGAAATTAGTGAATTTCATCTTTCAAGTACTTCAATATAGCTAATTTGTTTGACAATTAACTCACTATATTGAGGCAAAAATGTAGCGTAAAAAATATATTTGATGTCAATTTTACACTAACAAATTGTACCCATGGCATTTATGACAAAACCTATTATTGTGATTTCATGATCTCAACCTCACAAATGGTAAGGATAAAGTAAATTAAATACTCTTCGGTTTGATAATTAGTAGAATTTAGTCAAATAGAAGCGCGACATGCAATGTGCTAATATCTCAATAATTTTTCAAAATTAAATAAGAAAATTTCATGTATTTTTTCCTCGACACATGTTGTAGCGACCAAATGCATGTGTAATGGATCCTTCTGCTCATTTTTCCAAGCAAAACCCTCTTTCTCTCTCATTTTCACAACTTCTGCACGCTTCTTGCTCATTCCACTCTCTTTCGTTCTCACAGTGAAGCTCTACCAAAATACTCTTGTGTCTCAAGCACCAAAAACAATAAAGACTCCTCTTGTCTTTCACAATATCAAATCTATTAGATTATCTCAAGAGAATAGTCATAGGCTATTGACAATTCTCTCTTGCTTGTTGTTTGTAGAAATATGTCTATATTTATGTCTTTTATTTATCATGATAGGGGTTTTCTTCCACGACGGGTTCTATTTCTATTGCATGTTTGTTATTTTGATTGGTTACTTTTGATCTTGTCTAGTTATCTACAGAGGTTAAAAGACCAAAATGGGGGTTTGACTGAGGTAAATTTCTAAATTGACCCCAACATTTTTTTATCTTCTTGTGTGCAAGTTTCAAAGACACAGTGAATTGGAATTTTCTATTTGACCAGTTATTAGTTATTTTTATCAGGACGACATCATGGGTGTGTTGCCATCTATGCAATGTGCTAGCATCCATGACTGAGAGCTAGCTCGTCTAATGGTGATTTCTCTGATTTCTATGCTTTCTATTTCCATAGACTAAACATTTGTACCTTTTTGTATATTATTGTAAATTTTGAGCAATTTCAATTTACATCCCATTTTCAAAGCTCTGGTGTAAATTTAATCTTGTGACATAATATTTTTTATCATTTCCTCTTAATTGTTTAACTAGATTATTTGAGGTAACCAAGGCTATTTTCTCCTGGAGACCCAATCATCTTGGGAGTAGTGATACCCCTCCTTTACAACAAGCACACCAATCAATGACAAAAATATGATACAGTGATAAAGTATAAATTTAACTAGGTGATAAAGCATGACAACTATGACAACAAAGTGTGACAAATATCAAGGTGACCAATAGCTAATAGTTTCTATTCGTTGAAGACTTTAAAAAATTGCGTTAAGCAAGAGTATCGATAGAGTCTTCGCCTTGTCTAGAAATGGTGATGAGGAAGGGAATGAAAATCTAGATGGTGAGGGTGACAACTATGATGTATAGAATTGGGCTGGCAAATGATACTCGTTGGGAGTTGTTGATGAATAAAGCCTATGGTTTATGTTGCTAGAGACATAGAAACTTGTGAACAAGTGTTGGGTTGTCACTAGTGCTTCTGAAGGGGGCTTAGCTCTTGGATTGGGAAGAGATTTTCTCACACTTGCAAGCCATCTCCCTTCTTCACCCTAGGCTCTTCCTCAAGTTTTTGGTGGCCTCCAAATTTCTTTTTCTCTTGCGTCCCCCTTGGATGAGTCAAATGCTCTAATGTCTTTAGGGAATGAAATCTCTACTCCTATTTGTTTGTAGAGTAACTATGTGGCAACTTTTGTGGTTGATGCACATAGAGCTTGATTGTTCCTCATATTTCTCCCCTAGCATTAGACTTTGCCTTCACATGTGCTAGTGGGGTTTTGAATTATAGCCTAGGAGATGACCTCTACAATTCCATTGCCACAAGTTGGTATTTCTCCTCACCATGTTGCGAGCTTGGAGAAGGTCTTTGCTACTTTAGCTCCCTTGTTGGTTCTAGTTCCCTTGCTTGCCCCTGTTGTTGATGATTGAGTTGTGGAAATTGAGCCTTCCTTGTGTCTTGATGAGGGCATCTATTAGGCATCTCTTTAAAACAGGTTAAGACCTTTGTTTCTATTTATCAATCTACTTTGGAAGGTATTATTCAAGAGTGCAATGTTGAGAAGGTCTCTCCCTTCGTGGAACCTCCATCTCACATCTTCCAGATTCCTAATGCGTGGGCCAATATAATTTCTACTAACTTAGATTTTGTTCTTATTGGGAGGTTCTTTGTTCGAAGACCACAAATTAAATTTCTTCATAGTTGGGCATTTGATTGTTGGAGTGCTTCAAATCTGTTGAGTGTGAAGGAAATGATGAATAGATTTCTTTTATTTTCCTTCTAGTTTGATGAAGGCTGCACTAGAAGTCTTTAGGAAGGTCCTTGGGTTTTTTGGAAGACTTTTCTTCATATAACAAAATGGTTTCTTGGTTTCAATGCTACGAGGAATAATTTGATTCCTATTTGGGTTTGTTGCCAAGAGCTCCCTTCAGAGTTCTAGGATCATGGGAGTACTATTCATGGTATTGCTAAAGCTATTTGTTAGTTAATTATTATTGACAATGTCACTAAAAATAGAACGAGTTTTGTTTAAGCTAGATTTTGTGTCTATAAAGAATTTTGGTTAAATTTGGCCAATAGTAATGATCATATTATGCTCCAAGCTTGGTGTTTGGGAGTAAAAGCTTCATTTTGAGCCTTGTAGGATGAACCATTGCCACATTGCTGGCAATCCTCATTGTTGTGTCAATATATTTGTGAGTTGGTACACAAGTTTGAGATACTATTGAAATGTAATAGGAACAACAACTTCGGTAAGGATTTAGGTTTCTTATACAATGAACATGCCATTTTTAAAGGCCCCTATTTCAAAAAAAAACATTCTAATTATGCTCAACCTTATTCTAAAGGTAACGTGTTGGAACCTACTAGAAGAGACCATTTCGGTAAGATTGGTGATTCTAGCAAGCTTAAGAGAAAACTTGAGGCAGTGTTTAAGTTGGCTAAGTTGTCTCCTACAAACAATGGAAAGATATTCAACTCTCGTCTTGCCCCTCTTCTGAGGCTTTGGATAAAGTTTGGTTTCAACCTACTTTGACTCTTTTGCATTGCACTTTGTGTTTGCTAGCAATCATGCTCCTTTGCTAGATCTATTGTTATTCACTAATCTTTGTCTCATTTCCATGTGAAACTTCTTTTTTTCCTCTCTTTAGCTATTTCACTCAGGTGATTTCTTTATTCTCCTACTGGTTTGTAATATTTATCTTACTCAAAACACAAAGACAAGTGATAAACTAAAACATCACTTTGTGAAGTAAAGTTAAGTTTTGACAATATCATAAATGTGGCAAACAACTTGCAACAACATGAGACTAGTTACAACACCACACCACACGTCGACAAAACAGTATGGCAATCTACCACAAGAAAATGTGTGGGGCATGGCGAGAAGTCAAGCTTGACTTAATTAAACTCTGAAAAAGGAAGATACTCAATTCGATAAGAATTAAAAGCATAATGTAACCCTAAACATCACATGTACTCTTCATTTAAACAATTAGAAACTTCTTACGTCATCTTGTAAGTGTTAATTTTACCAAGTCGTAGCTATTGGGCGTGCAACCTTGGTCGCTGTTTTGTCCACTTCTAGCAACTAGACAGAGACATAAAAATATTAGAATACACATTCCTTTACATCTAAGATCCCTTCATTCCATCAACTTATGTACCGTTTTCAATACGAGCAGTTTTGATGTTGATTTCTTAACTAGAGTAGTCAATTCTTAGCATTTGCTAGATTTTTCATTTTCATGCTTAATATTCAAAAGCTTTGTTTGCCAATCAGAAAATTTTGTTAATTAGATTCACATTGACTAATTGAACTGCACTAATAACGTGATCAAACTATAATATCCGTTGATGAAAAATTCCGTTTTATGTATATACCACACAGTTCTTGGAACATTGTCCACTGAATTCGAAGAGGGGTACTGGCTCTGCATTGTTAAATTGATCAATACATAAGAAAAACACACAATTTGTACTTGGTTATTTGATAACAGAAACCCAATAGCACAGAAAATTTCTATCCACTCTGCAAACCCATTAATTCTAGATAGGAGTCCTGTCATACCAAAAAGTTCCAGAGATCTTTGGCATGCCCGAATTATCAATTCATGAAGATAGGCATAATAGATTTCACACTGCTTGCAGATTTTTTCATAGATGTTTTGGATCATGCTGCATGATCCATCATCAGAGTAGAATTATTAAACTGCTCTGAAGGAAACACGAGACACTGTGGGTCCTCATACAAATGTAAGGATTCTCCTTGTGGGATCAGATCCTGAAGCTCTTTTGAGCTGCTGCTGAAACTACGCATTATTTGGGCTTCTTCCCCATCAAATTTCACAGTACCAGTTCCTTCCCAATCCTCGGTAGGATATACCAGCTGAGACAAACAAGAAAGATTAGATTGGGCTTGTTGATCTTCATCCTGCACAGATGGGGTCAGACAAGAATCTGTAACAATGGTGGTGCCCATATTTATTAAGTTCATCACGGGGTGGGACATAACTGGCAAGGTATTGGTATTGCAGTCAGAATGTTCAAGAATGAAATTTGATGGTGGAGAAGGGATTTCAGATGTGGATAGAATGTGGGACAAGTCCTCTGCATTGATCATCAAATCATTGGAGTTATTATAGTAGTTGAGAAAGATTTCATTTTTAGGAACTGAAGTTCCTCTGAATTCTTCAGAATGGTTATGGTTATGGTTATTCTTGACAGTAATGGGGCCATTGTTGTATTCTAAGCATGGTTGTCTATCAGAATTAAACATATTATCGAAGAACCAGAAATTTAGATCTGAATCTGGAACTTGCTTGTTGTTAGAATCCTTTTCATTCATGTTATAGTTATACAGTGATCTGTCCATTACAAAGCTATTGTTGGGAACATTTTCTTGCTGAACAGCACTGTAAGACTGAGCTTGGGGAAAGGGTGTGTACTTTTTCTCTGCAGCTTGCTCTTTTAAAATTTGTGACATTTCAGCTCTAGTAGCTGTTGTGGTAGTTGTATCAATGGGTAGTTTGTAGTCCATTCCAGACTTCTCCAGCTTCTTCTTTATCCATGAATTCCAGTAGTTCTTGATTTCATTATCTGTTCTTCCTGGTAAGTGAGTTGCTATGTGTGCCCACCTGTACCGAAGATAGTCAACAGAAAAAGACATTATTAGTTGCTCTTATACATAAGAATTCTCCATGTAAAATCCAAATGCATCTTGACAGATGCTCATCAATCAAGGATCCAATATAATTTTCAAGTCTGTGATTAGAATGCTGTCTAAATCTTTTTCTTCGATTAAATTTTAGGATCCATCGTTATTAGTATTAGTTTATGATATTGATTGTATTATTTTTGTCTTCAACATTTCAGATCAAATTCTACAATCTATCATTATTAGCATTAATTTATGATATTCATATGTATTATTTGTCAATTTAATTGTGTAAACCTTTGTCCTTGATGTATTTCAGATCAAACTCCATGATCCATTATCATTAGCATTAATCACTCAAAGATCTTGAAAATTATTGCTGATGACTACATATGACTTAGTTTATAATCCCAGTTTCATTTATACTAAATGTTGAATTTTTATTGGTAAAGTTGAATTGATGACCATCTGAATCTGTTGAAAACTGAACATAGTGCAAGATGGCACAATTCTTTATTGACAGATTCAATGAATGATCTAGTCCAGCTCTTGCTTTATTTATTGTTAAATTCACATGTACAGAGTTGATTGATATAAGAACGATAAATGTAAGTTAAAATGTCGATTTAAAAACATACACAATTGATTTCAAAACCAATCTTTTGAATATGCGAAAATGCACATAAACAAAGTGGCTACATTCTAATGTAGTAAGACCATTTGAATAAAGAATCAAACCACACCAGCACTAGATGTGGTGCAATCCTTATCTTCAAAGGCAAGCATTTAAACTTCAATGGGTTACAAAATTCAGCAATATCTCCTGGACTATAACTAATTCCTATGAAATTTTTTCAGGGGAAGGAAAGTGAAAATTCACAGTCATGAGCTAAATCCATACCTGTTTCCAACCATGCCATGCAAATTTATAATAAGCTCCTCTTCTTCGGGACTGAATTTCCCACGCCTGATATCAGGCCTCAAGTAGTTGATCCAACGAAGCCTGCAACTCTTCCCACAACGTTGCAATCCTGCATTCAATAATTAACTTAGCTTAAATGAATCTAGCTAATTCATACATTGTCCATCTCCAAGCACATTCCAAAGTAGAGTTGTAATACATGACCCATACCTGCTTTTTGTGGGACTTCACTCCAGCAGCCATAGCCATGATTGTTGATATAATTGAGAAGCTTCTGGTCCTCCTCAGGTGACCAGAGGCCCCTTTTCACTTTCTGCTGGTTGCAGCAGCTGTGGTGTCCCATGACTATGGCTTCCTGAGGTTGAGCTTGTGAGGAGAAGACAGAGTGGGCTTTGGTATATAAGTAAGGGAGGGGCAGGCTTGAGAGAGACGAGTGTCTAGAGAAATAGAGGGCAGAGAGAGTTTCTCCATCACATGGGACTCATGTCTAACAGCAAAACGACTTGCTACCCACCAAGATTGCTTTTTTCTTCTCGTAGCTCTTCAATTCACCAATACAAAATACACACGTTTTGAATATTTTTGCTGTTGGTGTAGAATCTTTTTATGGGCGTGATGGATGTAGAGCAAAGGAACCAAATCTTCTCCTTTCCTTTCACCATCTCTCCATCAATAGCAGGTGATACGTTAAACTTTTTTCATCAATTTTCTTCAACATTAATTTTAATTTGTCTCAGTAAACCTATTTTTGGAATAAATTACAAAATGGGAAATAAACTTGAAATAAGATTTTAGTTATAAAATAGTAAGATTAAAAGATAAAGGTAGTTTTTTTGTCCATCTCACAGACTCGCACCAAACATTATCGTGCAGCAAAGTTTTGTCAATTTAAAAAAACATATACTTTGTTTAGCAATTTTAATTTTTTTTAATAAGATAGAAATGTTACTAGTATATTTAAATGTATTTATTTAAAAATATGCTATCAATATAAGTTTGAAGTCATGTAATATAAGTCTGAAGTCATGTAAATCACTGTCAAATTTAAGGTAGAAGACAAGAGTTTTTGTTAACACACTCACACCATTACACTCTACCTCTTGTCATCATTGCAAAATGACTCTTGACATTAATTGACATTGATAACACATTCATATAAAGGAAAATAACTTTTGTTATGCTTAATGTAAGCTATATAAATGTAATTAACTTAGACTAATAAATATGGTAAATATATGTGGATTTTTTGAATTTAAATAATTAAATGTGTGAGTGCTTACCTTTATAATTGAACAAGGAATGATTCAAATGATGTTTTAAATTAGTAATGCATTTGGGTCTAGAAGAATAAATCTTAGTTTATTATTCACCTCAATTATTTTTCCTCATGTTGATTCAAGTTTGAAGATCAAAGTTGAATCCACAACCATAGACTTGTCCTTCACATATGCACTTGACATCTATGAAGTTATCCTTTTATGCTCACTTGATTTTCTATAGCTTCTTTTGCATCTTAGTAACAAGACTTGTAGCTTCAACTTGCAAATTTGTAAAGCTAATTTGGCTAACATTTTACGAGTCTTGAACATTGGAATGGGTAAAAGTACAAAGTTGTGTCAAACAAACTTATTAGCACAAGTGAATTTAAGTATTTTTAACTAAAACTTTATTTTGGTCAAACATATGTCTAGCTAGATTAATTCTAGCGAAGTTAGATATGGGCTACAACTTTTCCAATGGGAAGTATCTATTAAATGCATATTTTATACCATTTTCGGTCCAATTACTAAAAAACTAAAAGTATTTGAAAAATTCGATGTTTGAACAACTCCTACTATTATAAATAATATATTTTTTAATAAAAAATACCCTTCTGTAGATCTAAAATTGAAGTTTTCTAAAATATATATCTTTTAATAGTGAATTATTTTTTTTATCTATTTTATATTTTTTTAATTGAAAGCAAGTCATCACTAAAATATAAGGTTGCTTATCTTGTCAAGGAAAAATACTAAAATTATTTAAATTTTTTGAAAAAACTATGACGTGATAGAGAAAAGTATAAATGTCAAAACGATATAATTCTTTTTTATTTTTGATAAAGAATTAAGACAAAAGGTGATGTTAAATAGAAAGAGTTATAAAAATAGTGAAAAAAATAACATCCATGCACTAAAACTTCAAGTTACCAATACTCACAAAAAAATTGAAGAAGAAAAGATAAAATTAACTATATAAAGAGTGATATTCCATGTAACTTCGATTTTAGTAGTTTATCAACAACTAAATTTTGGTGTTTATTTATAAAAAACTATATTCAAATAAGTTTTTTTTTTTAATTACACATAAAATACACTAAAAATACACATTTTATTAGTTTATATCATTTTAAAATTCAAAACATTTATGTCACTTCCCAGTGATTCAAATTAAAAAGTTGAATCTGTCTTGGTCATTTCCTTCATAAAAGTGTGACACAACGTTGTAGATTTACCCAAATTTTCTATATCATTGGAGAAATAAGAAGCAAGTATTTTCTTCTTGCATTTCTTGTATTGTTGTTGTAGGGTGGAGTATCTCTTCATCAATTGGTATCAAAGCATGTGTTTGGATGTGTAAGGGGAGTCCCCAACATCAAGTGGTATTAGAGCGGGAGTTTTTAAATATGTAGATAGAGAATCTCAGAACGTGAGGTGATTTGCACCAAAAATTGTGGTTGTTGGCTCATGAGCAAGATGCCTCCATGAGTGATACATTACATATGTGGTGGAAGAAATATTGGTGGGAGAAATGTTGTTCCAAAAGAGGGTTTTAGAGTCTTTGAGAGAAAAGTGCAAGAACTACAAGAAGACTTACATAGAATAGTGGACTATAGAGGCCCGGATGAAATTGATGATGAAGTTTATGAGGAAGAATATTTCAAAGAAGAACAAGAGTTTGTGAGTGATCCTAGAGAGGATAGATTTTTTAGGGCCGTATCCAAGATTGGGAAGAGGCCAAAGGTATAAGTTTATATATTTTTTGGAATTCTAACTACAAAGGTGTTGATCAAATGGATCAATAATATGGAGGATCTTGATAGGGTTGGATTCGCAAAGACCAAGTTGAAAGGTCATGTTAATATCTAGTGGAGAGAAGTTTAGTTGGAGAGAAATAAAAGAGGCAAAGATAAGATAACAAGATGTGGTTATATAGTAGATAAGTTGAAGAGGTAATTCATCCCCATTGATTATGAGTTTGAGTGTTAAAGAAAATGCAAAGTTTGAAGCAAGCAAGAATATCTGTCAAAGAGTACTCAAAAGAATTCTATTGGATCTTTAATCAAAATATGACATTCTAATGCCAACAAGGAGAAGATAAATTGCAACAAATTAATGGGTTGAGGCCAAGATGTGAGAAGAGCCAAGTCTAGTCAAAATGAATACAATTGAGGATGCTTATCAATTTGCTTTGAAGGTGGAGGAAAAGTTGAATAAAAGATTTGAATGAAAGAAAAAAGAAAATGGTCATTCATACCAAGATCAAAATGAAGATAAAAAGAAGATTGAAGAATCAAGTAGTGGCCAGAATCAGAAGGGTGATAATGCCTACTATCCTCGTGACCAAAATAATGGAGATTGAAGAAAAAGGAAGATTTGGATGAGGAATTGGAAGAGGAGGCTTTCAATGTTTTGAATGTAGAGAAGGATATAGAGAATATGATTTTCCCCAACACCAAGAGAGGACAAACATAAGACCTAAGGATAATACAGAATTTTCCCATGTAGATGAAGATGTCGAGTTTTCACATTATGAAGATGTGGAAGGAGGAGAGGTTGTTTTCACAAGAAGAGTCTTAGTGAATGAAGAGGTGGATCTATTTCAAAGGAAGACCTTGTTTCACACAAGATGCACATTAAAAGGAAAAGTTTGTAATATGATCATTGATGGTGGTACTACTGAAAATCTTGTGCCATAAGAGATGGTTAGAAAATTGAGATTGTGAAGGAAGAGACATCCACACCCATACCAAATTGAATGGTTGTAGGATTTCCATAGAGTTTTCCTCAATGAGTAGTGTTTGATGAAGTTCAAGATTGGGAACTATCATGATGAGGTATTGTGTGCCATTATTCCTATGTATGTTTGTCACATGTTATTGGGGAGGCTATGACAATTTTATAAGAGTGTAATACATGATGGATATATGCAAACACGTATTTGTTGATCAAGGATGAAGTTTGCTACAAGTTGAAGCCCACAAAGGTGGAAGAAGAAAATGTAAGTAGTAATGTCAGAATTTGTTTGGTAAATGGCATGAAATAGTTAATAAAAGGATATGAGAGTGAAGAAGATGATATACTAATGTGATTTGCAGTGATATGGGTTGCATTAAGAGAAAGAAGAGAAAACATTCTAGTAGAAAAGGATGAGGTCAAATATGATTTTTGTGAATATTTTGATTGAAATGATAAGATAGGGAAGGATATTGTATCATTGAATCCTTTGGAAGACAAGAGTATAGCTAGAAGTGAGGAAGAAGATGAACGAGAGGATGTAGGGTTCACCAATGGCTCCCTATTTGATAAAGAAATTGGTGAAGATGAAGATCTCCTATTAGGAGAGGAGATAAGAAAGACTAACAATTTGGTGTTGATTAAAAAAGATGAATCCAATTATTTTTATGCTAACATTATTTTGAATGTAGAGAAGAATAAATTTATAGCTGAAACATGTCTTTTCGAAGGCATAGAACACTATGTTTTAGTTGAGATTGATGATGAAAAAGATATTGCAGTATAAATAGAGGTAATTCAAGACATTCATGCTGAAGAAGAGAAAGTGGATTCCTATGAATTCCCAAAGCTTGATAGTGCATGTTGGTGGGAGATAGATTATGTTAAAAGGGAAAGAAAGGGAAGAAGGATGAAAGAGAGGAGAGACATGTAAAGGTGCAGACTAAGGTAAATAATAATGTTCAAGTGGACAAGTAAAAATGGTGGATTCACAATAAGCATATGGTTTTCAAATATTTATAAGCTCCCCTCATGAAACATTTCTTCATACTCAAGGTTTCTAATGCAAGAGCATCCATTGGTATAGAGAAATATTGTATCACCCAAAAATATTATTATTTTAAATTTTAGTTAAGGTTAGGTGAATATTTTGTAGTGCAATCTACTATAGGTCTCCATGTACTTTGGAAAGTATCCAAAGAGACATAGGGAGTTGAAAAAAATAAATATATGTGGCCTATGTCTAAAGGAAAATGTAATTTTTATAGGTGGACATATATTTTTATCATTTACAAGGAAAAGAGGGAAAAGACCCATCTTGTCATCCACATTAGGCAGGTAAAGAGTCATGATAGGTTAGAGTGGAATGGTCACCTTTATAGGTGCCCATTTTGGGAACTTCAATAGTCACCTCCTTAGGCAACCTTTGCGAAAGTTCTAGGGGACTTCTATGGGTTGTGTGTTGCATTTATTGATTGCCATGTGTTTCTTTCAAAGAGGGGGCACATGATTCCAAAGAGCCACAAGAGTGCTATAAAAGGGAGGCTTGGGCTAGTTGTTTGATCATTCAGAGTTGAGACCTTCAATACAAAGCTCAAGTAACAAGGTTTGTAGCTCCAACTTACAAATTTGTAAATCCAATTTGGCTAATATTTTATGAGTCTTGAATAATGTGATTTTCTATCTCATTGGAAAAATAAGAAGTGAGTATTTTCTTCTTTTATTTCTTGTGTTTTTGTTGTGTTGTTGATGTAGGGTAGAGTAACCCTTCATCAAATAGTATAAGAGCATGTGTTTTGGTGTGTAAGGAGAATCCCCTACATAATAAATGTTTGCTTAAATTATGTGAATAATAGAGATGCGAGGATGTACCATACTGATAGTGTGTGAAATGTATTAGTGACACTTTAATTTGCATGAAATTGCCTTCCAAAGAGGTAAAAGGATAACCCATAAATATAAAATTAATTATTTTACACTTCATTTGTGCTCCTATTGAAGGAGAAAATTAGGCCTTAGATCAGTGGTGATAGAATTAGGTGAAGCTACAGTCCATGGAAATATTTTGATGAGGGGATTGTGATTATGGTGGTGGCTCATAATTATGTAGACCCATAGGTATGAAAAATACCTTTGTGCCCTATTTTTTTGTTTTTTACATGTTATTTGTACAATGATAATCAAATTTTGAGCCATCAATTGCAAAGGATAGTTGTTTAAGTAGGCAATGCATTTTTTCTATTGTTTTTTACATGTGTATATAATTTTTAAAAATTGTTATGATCTAGCGTTTGGGCTTGGGAATGGCTTTGGTTGCCCCTTTTCTATATGCGTTCACCTATTTTCATAGGGAAAATCACTTGGGTTACCTTATAGTAATTTAAGCAACTTGGTGGGTCACCCTTTTTCTAGGGGACATTTTTTAGTTTTTTTTTTCTTTTTTAAAACTCATTTGGTAATTTGGTTGGTGTCTTTCTCTTTTTTTCTCTTTTTTTATTTGATGTTTTTAATTTTTATGATCTTTTAAACTTCTGTATTTAATATTATTATTTTTTATATAAAATTTTAAAGTGAAAATTGTGTGCTTACAACATAAATAAGACATGTACACCCCTAAAATTCCAATAAAGAGTTTACTTGATTTTCTAGCATAGAGATGAGTTACTTAGATGATACTGAGCCATCTTATGACGAGTTGGATTAGAAAAGTTAGTACAATTTCCCATTGTGAAACCCTTGGTAAGAATTTTATATCATATTTTAATTTCTCAAAGGATCTCTAGTGAGTGGACAATCACATTATATGATGTTTAAAAGAGCCTAAGTGTTCCTATCTAGGTGATATACTCACATAGGTAGATTGGATGTTTGATAATGAGGGATTGTCTTAGGTTACATTCATGAGGATTGAGAATCTTGGGGATAGTAGGAAAGTATAGTTGACTTTAGTCCCAACATTTGGCATTCCACCCTTGCAAAAGCTTCTTGTTGGCCTAATAGATTCCTCATTGTTAGGGGATAAGAAGTTCCATCTCCTTATATGGTCATACACTCCAATTATTAAATACATAGAGTATAATATTATCACATAGTTAATGAAAAGATAGGCATGTAAAAATACATAGAGGTAACTAGGACCACATTCGGTTCAACCTATTTTTGATGTAGAGAGTGATCATGATGAAGTAGAAGATGATAGGTTTAATGATGACTATTATCTAAAGGATGAGGATGAAGAGGCCTAAGATGATGTTGAACCTATTCCATAGGTTGTTCCTACAACTTAGTGGGCATATGGTCATATATGAGAGACTAACCCCTCTTGGTAGCTAAGATATCCTCATGAGTACTTCACTCATTAGATTTTGATTTTTTTTCTTAGTACACTAGAATTTTAAACCATGGACATGATGTAAATCTCTTCTTTTATTTTTTCTTGATTGTATAAGTACCAAATTTGGGTGGTGGGAGTTTATTAAACATCATCACTAAATGTTCTTTTCCCTACCATGTGGTGAGATAGAAAGGTGCTCTTAGTAGATGTGATTATATTTATAGTAGAATGACAACAAACATACATTTTTCCAACACTTACCATGCCAACTAGTGTATTGCATCTTTGAGGAGCAATTTTTATATGTTGAAGGTTAATATTTCTTCACTATGAGATATTTTGGGTGTGGGATTAGCCAATGACCAAATTTTTACTCATGAGTTGGGACACCTACGTATGGAGAGTCATGAGTTTAGGCACATATCTCATCTCAAGTGTTATCCTAGAGGGAAAAGAGATCTATGTGATCAAAGATTACATATTGTATGAAGAGACAAAGGAGTATGAACCCTAGTAGATTAGGTATTAACATTAATTAGAGGCATTTTCAATGCATTTGACACCTATTTAGAATTTTTTATTTTCTCACTTGCATGGGAAGATTTTATACTTATGTATACTTATTTTGATCATTCATCTCTCATGTTGGAGCTTATGTACTCATTTATTTCTACCTTTATTTATGATATATCAACTATTTCTATGAACATTGGGTGGCTATAAGAACCTATGAGGTTTATTATTTAATATGGTGTATCTCACCACCATCAAGTGGGTTTTGTAGTTCATATTGTGGTATCTAAGTGGCCACACTAATTATTACTTCTATATAACTTTCGATTCCCTTTCTTTGCATCAAGACAATTATTTTAAAAGATCATTTTGAGGGTTATTCACATTAGTCAAGTATTTACTAGATATGTACAATAAAATTCACCTCATTACTGATTTGTGTGGTTATATCCATACAAGTAACCTAGGATCATATCTTTATATATCTAACTAAAATATAACCCAGTATTTTTTTGTCTTGGGATTAGTTACAAAAATCTCCTTGATATTGGGCCCATGTGTAATTATTTTAGGTTTCAAATTCCTTACCCAAATAGGTATTCTTATCATGCTCTAAGAACCTACCATTTAAATTGGTATTCTCATAGTCATTTGTATTTAAAATAGGTTCCTTGAGATCCAAAGGGATGTATCAATCAAATTAGGGCAATGGCTTCATTGGAGAGAATTTTTCCCCAAGGTTTTTTTGATCCTGACATATTTAGGGGTTGTTTAGGTATAGTTGAGTAAATGAGATGATGAAAGAAAAAATTTGATTAAAATAAAATGGAATAAGAAAAGTGATTTCGTGTGCTAGAGAGATTGTCTCTTTATATTATGTTCACTAAAATATACATTGCTCCAAATGTAATCCCCATGATTGTGTATGAGATAGAATTCAGAAACAATAAAATACACTCATGTATCTTGTGGGTGGTTATATCACTCATATTCATATGGAAAAATCTAATGGATTGGAAAATGTCCAAAGGACTACACACTTAATGAAGAAGGAGAGTCATGTGAGTATCAATGATATTTGTTTGTATGGTGGCTTTTTTTCCAACTTGATTACTTCATGAGAAAGGAGTGCTTGATGATGTATAACTATGTTGAGGTGTAGAGTTGTGGCTAAGGTGTGTATGTTTCTTGGAAAAATCTTAAGAGGTAAAGTAAGGTATAATTTATCATGGCTAGGTATATTGTTGGCATAGATTAAGTCTAGATGGACTATTGAGTGTCAAATGATTATTTTATATCTCATTTAATGATTGAAGGAGGTTGAATTCAATTATTTTTATCCTATTACTTTCTTCTTGAATCTATTGTAAGATAGTAGCTTGTTGACAAGCTTGTTTTTGGTTGAAAGCTTTTTAGTTTGGTTGAGTAGTTTCAAGCTCATTTAAAATGGACCTTATATAATTCTTTGTGACCCCAAAATATGTAAGCCTAAAAATGGGAGATAGAAGGAAGAGGTATTTCTTGTTTGGCATGCTTGTTATTCTGTGGGCTTACATTTTTTATGTTTGTTTTAATGATTTTTTTTTTATGATTGATTCTTAATTGTTTTTGTTAGGTCCCAGAGACAACTGAGAGGGGGGGGGGGGGTGAATCAGTTGTCCAATAAATTCAACCAAAATTAACTTAACCAAAACTTAATGCTTAATGCAGGTAAACCAAACTTTATGTTGGTAGACAGTTTTATCAGTTAATTGCAGTACTGGTAAAGATTAATGCATGAAACAGAAAGATAATAACATCCACAACACATAACACAAATATTTGTATGTGGAAACCCTGTAAGGGGAAAAACCATGGTGGGAAGCCTTTCCCACAATAAAATGATGCTATTGCAGATAGTATGTGTGTACAATATGGAGTCTGCACATGCAGAAAGGCCAGCTGCCTAGAGCTCACTGCTCAATCACAAAATGGGAGTCACACTGACTACAATTCGATGGTTAAATCCAATGATAATTTACTGCTTAAAATAGCATCTTCATATGTTGGATTCAGTACTGGTTTAGTTCTGATTGCCTTTACAAAAACCTTCCTTCAACCTTCAAATGATGTCTACGTGTATAGCTCTGTTTATTTTCGCATATATCCTATTACAATCTTTTTTCTTATCGCATATCAACATCACAAATGAGATCTTACATTTGTACCATAACCTAAGACCAATTGAATAGATCAGCTCACTAAAAGATATTATAATAAAATAAATTACAAATGAATCAATAAGCAATGCATCATGTCAGCTCAATGCATTTACAATAATAACAAATCATCTCCATAATGTGTTTTGCTGATCTGGAATAGATATGCTTGTCGGTGCATAACCTGGACCTATTTGCTGGTAACAACAAATATGCAAACCCGAATAGACCAATAACCAAATCGCCAAAACAAAGTGATCAAATAATGTCTTCGACATAACCAAGTAGTCTCCAAGTCATTCCAAGTGTTGGTGAAAAATATAACCTGTTGGTGAACCAAATACCGGTGACTGTGCATAAGTCACTGACTTATCGGTGAACATAACCAAAGATCTCCAAGTGCTGATAAGGTTGACAAGTTTTGACATCAATGACAAAACCATATCAACATATCCAAAGTACCAACAATCTCCCCCTTTGGCATTGATGGCAACACAAGATGGAAAAACCATCAAAGTGCCAAAACAGAAATGTCAAAAACCAAAAACCAACAATCTCCCAAAGAGATCATTAACCAGAAATCAAAATACATAATGTCTTTCCCCTAGGAATAATCTCTCCCAAAACATATCTCTCCCCAAAAATGTTTTTCCATAATATCTCTCCCCCTTTGACATCAAATACCAAAGCAATACAAAATACCAACTACTCCCCCTGAGAAGTATCTCTCCTCATCAAAGCCAGAACAAAATATTTCTCTGTTAATTATGTCCGTTGATGACAAACATCAACTTTCTAAGTGTCTATCAGTGGGGGTAGAACTCCAAGCTTCTCTCTGAGATATTCAAAAGTCTCCTTAGGCAAAGGCTTAGTAAAAATATCTGCAATCTGCTCTTTAGTATTCACATAAACCAATTTCACTTCTTTTGCTTCAACATTCTCTTTTAGAAAATTGAATTTGATAGAAACATGTTTAGTCTTTGAATGAAATACCGGGTTCTTTGATATTTCAATTGCTGCCATATTATCACAGTAAATAGTTATAGGTTCCTTACATTTTACCTTTATGTCCTTCAACATTTGTTTGATCCATAATACCTATGTACAATTTGTTGCTGCTGCAACATATTTTGATTCTGCTATTGATAGTGATGTACAACTCTGTTTCTTGCTCAACCATGAAATTAGTCCGCTACCAAGAAAAAATTCTCCACCAGTGGTTCTTTTTCTGTCATCTACATCTCCTACCCAATTAGTATCTGTGTATGCACATAAATCAAAATTTTCATCTCTAGGATACCATAAACCAAGATTTGTAGTGCCTTATAGGTATCGGAAAATCCTTTTTACTACTGATTCATGATTTTCTTTAGGATTACTTTGAAATCTTGAAACAATACATACTGCATTCATAATATCAGGTCCCGTTTGTGTCAAATACAGTAAACCTCCTATCATAGACTTGTATCTAGTCGGATTAACAGGTGTTGATTCATCCTTCAAAGATAATTTATTAGTTGTAGTCATAGGTGTGCTTACCGGTTTATAGTTTTTCATGCCAAATTTCTTTATTAATTCCTTCAAGTACTTAGATTGACATAGGAATATACCTTTATTAGTCTGTGAAATCTGCAATCCTAAAAAGAATTTTATCTCCCCAATCATAGACATTTCAAATTCTTGCTGCATTTTGTTAGAAAAGTCTTTACACAATCCATCTTCTCCTCCAAAGATTATATCATCAACAAAAACTTCAATAACCAAGATGTCATCATTAGTCACTTTGTAGTATAGATTGTTGTTAGCATTACCTTTAGTGTATCCAAGCTTCAAAATATATTTGTCCAATCTAGCATACCAAGCTCTAGGAGCTTGTTTTAGTCCATATAAAGCTTTCCTTAACCTGCAAACACTATCTTTGTTATCTGCCAAAGAAAATCCATCAGGTTGTTCAATATAAACTTCTTCTTCAAGATCTCCATTCAGAAATGCACATTTAACATCCATTTGATATACTTTATAGTTCTTGTGTGCTGCAAAAGCCAATAAAAGTTTGACTACCTCAATTCTATCTACCGGTGCAAAGGTTTCACTGTAATAAATTCCTTCTTTTTGTGAATATCCCTTACACACTAATCTTGCTTTGTTTATGATTACCTTTCCATCTTCATTAAGTTTATTTCTGAAAACCCATTTAGTTCTAATTACATTTTTGTCTTTAGGCCTGGGAACTAATGATGAAGTGTTGTTTCTTTCAATTTGTTCCAATTCATCTTCCATAGCTTTAATCCAATATTTATCTTCACATGCCTCATTAATTGATGTAGGTTCAATTTGAGAAATAAGACATACCTCTTCATTTGCCAATCTTCCTCTAGTCATAACTCCTTGATATTTATTTCCAATTATCTGATCTTCAGAGTGGTTTAATCTTACATACCGGGGTGTTTTTACTTGTTGTTGTTCTTTAGTAACTGTTGAATCCTCAGATGATGCCGGTGTAATTGGATCAACATCCTATACCGGTGTACTCATAGTAGATTCATTTTTTATTATCTCTATTTCCACTTCAGAGTCCATGTACCTTGAATTTCCTCTAAATTGTTCATCAATCTTCACATTTGCACTCTCAACAATTTTCTGCAATCTCTTGTTAAAACAACTATATGCCTTGCTCTTAGATGAATAACCAAGAAATATTCCTTCATCACTTCTAGGATCAAATTTTCCAATATACTCATCTCTTCTAATATAGCATTTACTTCCAAATATTCTGAAATATTTAAGAGTAGGAGTATTTCCAAACCATAGTTCATGAGGGGTCTTACCGGTTTCACCTTTGATGTGAACTCTGTTGAATGTATAAACTATTGTATTGACCGCTTCTCTCTAGTATATATGAGGTAGATTTTCTTTTGATATCATACTTCTGGTTGCATCCAAGATAGTTTTGTTTCTCCTTTCAACAACTCCATTCTGTTGGGGTGTCTGGGGTGCTGATAACTGTCTTCTGATCCCATTCACTTCATAGAATGTATTAAATTCCTTAGATGTGAACTCACCTCCTTGACCTGATCTCAGACATTTTATTTTCTTGCCGGTTTCATTCTCTACCATCACTTTGACTAGTTTGAATTTCCCAAATGCTTTAGATTTCTCCCTGAGAAAAGTAACCCAACACATTCTAGAATAGTCATCAATGATTAGCATAAAATACCTATCTCCTTGTATACTTCTAGTTCTTGCTGGACCACATAAATCAGTATGAATCAAATCAAGAACATAGTTAGATTTCTCTGGAATACTCTTGAAAGTTTCTCTAACTTGCTTTCCAAATTGACATTCCTTACATACTAGATTGTGAGGTTTAACAATCTTAGGTAAATCTCTTACTGCCTTAGTTGTATTGATTTTCACAATGCAATCAAAATTTACATGACAAAGTCTCTTATGTCATAACCAACTTTCATCAATATGTGCAATCAAACATGCTCTCTCATTGTTGTTCAAATAAAAGATATTACCTCTAGTCTGATTACCGATTGCAATTTCCAACCCAATTCTGTTTAAGATTTTGTATTTACCATTCTTGAATTGTAACTAAAATCCTTTCTCACCTAATTGACCAACACTGAAAAGATTATGCTTCAAACCTTCTACATAGTAAACATTATCAGTATTGTGCTTACCATCAAAAGATATAGTTCCTTTACCTTTGATCATAAAAGCTTTATCATCTCCAAATCTCACTAGACCTCCATTGTAATCCTGAAAGGTTAAGAATTTACTCTTATCACCAGTCATGTGATGTGAACATCCTGAATCAATGATACATTCATCCTTATCTTCAACTTTAGCTACCAGGGCCTGCTCTACCAGTTGAACAATAGGTGTCAGTTGATCTTCTGTTATAGCAACAAAAGCCCATCCATTGTCTGCCAGATCCTGATCAGAATCATCAGTAACTCCTTCATCAGCATAATAACAATATTTGTCTCTATTTTTCTTGAATTTGTATCTTTGATAATCAAGGTTAGGCTTATTTGTTCTTTTAGCTTCTTCTTTCAATATTTCATGTCTACCAGGACACCTAGAAGCCATATGACCAATTTTATTGTAGTTAAAACATTTAAATGGTGTTTTACCTTCATACTTACTTCTAACTGGACCTTTAGGCATTTTTCTTGCAAATAGTGCTTCAAGCTCTTCTAGTTCTTCATTCTCCTTCCCGATTTCTTCAAGTTCTCTTGCATAAAAGGCTTTCCAATTAGATTTCTCAGATGATGATGATAATGTTGCAGATGATGATGATGCTTTGAAAGCTAGATCAGTCTTAATAGTAGCAATAGGACCAAATTCCTCAAGTTCAAAAGCTGAAAGTTTTCCAACCAAGGTGTCTCTAGATACTGATGCATTAGGCATTGTTCTTAATTCATTTATAGTAGTAACTTTCATTTTATATGCCGGCAGCAATGCTCTTAAAACTTTAGAAACAATCTCATCTTCACTTAAGGTTCCTCCACAACATTGTATACCCAAAACAATTTCATTAACTCTTTCCATAAAAGCAGAAATTCTTTCATCTTCTTCCATTTTCAGATTTTCATACCTGACCCAGAAGCATTCAAGTTTTGCAATTTTGACTATGGAATCTCCTTCATTCAATATTTCTAATTTGTCCCAAATAGCTTTAGCAGTAGATCTATCTGATAATCCCATGACTTGCTGATCTGATAATGCACTCAAAAGTACTTCTCTTTCTTTGCAATCATTTTCCTCATCTTTAGCCAAGTTAGGTGGATTAGGTTGACCTTGAGTAGGAGCAATATAACCATTCTTTGTAACATCCTGTATGTCCTTTCCAATGCAATTCAAATGTGTCTCCATCCCAATCTTCCATATGCCATAGTTGATTCCATCAAGTTTCAGACTGTCCTTCCTGAAATAGTTAGAAGACATTGGATCTCCTTAAGCTATTAAACTTCTGCAAAAAGAGGACTATGCTCTGATACCAATTGTTAGGTCCCATAGACAATTGAGAGGGGGGGGGGGGGGGGTGAATCAGATGTCCAATAAATTCAACCCAAATTAACAACCAAATCTTAATGCTTAATGTCGGTAGACAGTTTTATCAGTTAATTGCAGTACCAGTAAAGATTAATGCATGAAACAAAAAGATAATAACATCCACAACACATAATACAAATATTTGTATGTGGAAACCCTGTAAGGGGAAAAACCATAATGGGAAGCCTTACCCACAATCAAATGATACTACTGCAGATAGTATGTGTGTACAATATGGAGTCTGCACATGCAAAAAGGCTAGCTGCCTAGAGCTCACTGCTCAATCACAAAATGGGAGTCACACTGACTACAATTGGATGGTTAAATCCAATGATAATGTACTGCTTAAAATAGCATCTTCATATGTTGGATTCAGTACCGGTTTAGTTCTGATTACCTTTACAAAAACCTTCCTTCAACCTTCAAATGATGTCTGCGTGTATAACTCTATTTATTTTTGCATATATTCTATTACAATCCTTTTTCTTATCGCATATCAATCTCACAAATGAGATCTTACATTTGTACCATAACCTAAGACCAACTGAATAGGTCGGCTCACTAAAAGATATTATAATAAAATCAATTACAAATGAATCAATAAGTGATGCATCATGTCGGCTCAATGCATTTACAATAATAACAAATCATCTCCATAATGTGTCATGCTGATCTGGAATAGATATGCTTGCCAGTGCATAACCTGGACTTATTTGCCGGTAACAACAAATATGCAAACCCGAATAGACCAATAACCAAATCGCCAAAACCAAGTGATCAAATAATGTCTTCGACATAACCAAGTAGTCTCCAAGTCATTTCAAGTGCTGATGAACAATATAACCTATCGGTGAACCAAATACCGGTGACTGTGCATAAGTCATTGACTTGTCGATGAATATAACCAAAGATCTCCAAGTGCTGATAAGGTTGACGAGTGTTGACATCAATGACAAAACCATATCAACATATCCAAAATACCAATAGTTTTGTGCATGTTAATAATTGATTTTGGCTACTTGTTTTTCCTTGAGTGAAAGTGGACAAAACAATATTTTAATCCAAATGCAAGTAGTGAAATTCATCCTATATTTTTGCATTTTAAAAAAAAATTGAAATGTGATCTAATTAGATAATATGATTAAATGATTAAATGATCACAAATACAATTTAAGAAAATTAATTTTTATTTTATTGAAATTTTGGTTAATTTGATGTGCATTTAATTACTTAATTACTTGTGTATGTTAAATTATCAATGAAATTTTGAAATGATTTGGAATTATTATTAAAAACATATTTTTATAATCTTAAGCTTTTTGATTCATCAAAACACATAGTTTCTATCTAGCTATTTCTAATACACAATACATTGATAAAATATCTTCAATATAGGGAATATTAGGCCTAATTAATCTATTTATAATTCAAATCTACTTTTTTCATAGAGAAATAATCTATGAACTCAAAAAAATAAGTAAATTGGCACTTCACACCTATAATTTAGTGGATAAGATGCTTGGTGACTCAGATGTGGAATATCAATCCTCAAGAGCTCAAATTCTATTTTTTTTACTATCCTCTCTAGTCTTGGGTGCTCCAAGAGATGGAATGATTATTAGAGGCATGCAACTAATCTTAAGAGTAAAACAACAAATTTATGTGCTATAATAGTGGAAGCTTTAAAGTTTCAATTCAGGAAAATTCCATTAAGGCTTTTAGGTAGATTGGATTATCTATAAACATTACTAAGAAATTGATCTATATCCTTAGAATCAAATAAATATAGGAAGAGGGAAAAAAATCAAGCTCACACAAAAATCTTGAATCAGAGACCATTTACGTACATGCAAATCATGTTACTTAAACATGTAGAATCACAATAAAATTCATGATTGGGGTAAAATATCAATCAAAATCACATCAAAGGCTTGAACCAAGGACAATTTGGGAATGCAAATAAAGAAGAAAAAGGCTTGGTGTAGTCAAGACTAATTTAAACTTACAATTGGAATCCCAAATAGTGAATGTGTGTGTGTTAAAATATGGACCTATCTGCAATGAGCATTTGGAGTAGAGACAAACCTACCTTAGGGGGTTCCAAGGGGTGTATGTGAAATAGCCCTTGAAGAATTTTTTAAATGGAAAAATACTACTTTTGATAAAGAAAAAAAATTGGTGGTTCATAAAAAATCCCTAGATCTAATGGTGGCAATTGTGTTGAAGATATTATATATGTTTGTATCCCTAAATGACATATTATTGTAATGACAATTGCATGAAGATTGTAATTTTTTTCTTAGAAATACGCGACTATTCATACTTTTCCATATGGATGTTTCCCTAGCATATTTTTAGGGCAGCAATACATAAATCCTTATGTTATTAATGTGATTTCTTATTCTAAACTCTATTATTATCTTTATTTTTCTTTAGAACTAATTTGTGTTGCAATATTGTATGCTTTTGGAGCTTCAAGTTCATCATTTAGGCCTAGGTTTAACAACACAATAGACCTATAAGGGAGGGTCGTAAGGGATGAGTATAGTCTTGTGTTAAGGTTGGAAAGGTTGAGAAAGATTTTGATTTATAAAACATGCTTCATGAACTAAATCTTTAGATCACCATTGGAATATTATGCATGCTATTACAACTTTCATAACTTATAGTGTCCAAGTTTGTCAATGACTATATATTGGACAATAAATTTGTTTAAAGGAAGCTCGAGGAGGATATTATAGTGAATTAGAATATGTATCACTCTTGGGGTCACTATCACATATATAAAACTCCTCTCCATATTTGTGTTCTTCAAGTTTTAAAAAATAGATGAACCAATATACATAGGTAAGACTCCATAAGACTTAGGATCTAATTGATGCTCATAATATAAGGAAAATAACACTATATAAATTATTATAGTTATGTGCTATGGGTTCATTCTATCTAGTAAAATCATTAGATATATTCATTGATTTACAATTGTTGTAGGTTGAGGATCAATAGTTATGTTAAAAAGATTTCATTTAGGAAAAAAAATTACACATTGATGTGAAGTCGAGGGAAAAATTTTCGTAGAGTGTAACCATGGACTCTAGCAAGAAAGATATTATAATTTAAATTTGCAAGTATCACATGGAATGATTGTATACCTTTCATAGATTATTTTGTATTTGAGGAGTAATGGTAGCCAAACAAGATCCGTCCATATTATCATATCCTATAATGGTAAGGTTTAATGATTGTATCTTAGTGTGCCTGCATTGAATTATTTATCATTAACTTGCATATGTCAAGTAAAGATCCATCATCAAAAATAGTGTTTAATTATTTATTTTACACATTCCACCATGATATGAAAAGGTTATGCTTTTTTAAGTACATTCTCAATAAAAAATGTTATTACTGAGTAGTACTCGAACCAACTTAGATTTTCTCTAACAAATTTTTTATTATATAAATTTATAAATTTTGATCTAAAAACTAAGTCCCATCGATATATTTCTAGCTTGGGTGAAATTATGAAGTGATATTATTTTGTATTAATCCTTTATTTTATAAATGATTTAGGTGCAAGAGGTAGGTTTATTTTATTATATGGTAAATCAACATCCTAGCCTCTTCCTAATCTTTTGTTTGTATGTCCCACAAGACTATGATCATGTGAATTAAGGGCTACATGAAAGATATGTATATGGGAGAATAAAATACATTGATAAATGAGAATTAGGATCAAAGGATAAATTATATTAGGTAATTAGTAGGCCTACTTTAATGTAATAGTTTAATCATCCTTTTGGTTATTAGGAAAAGGTATATGTAAATGAGGTGGATATAATTGTAAGGAT
Source organism: Cryptomeria japonica (assembly GCF_030272615.1). Taxonomy (NCBI): domain Eukaryota; kingdom Viridiplantae; phylum Streptophyta; class Pinopsida; order Cupressales; family Cupressaceae; genus Cryptomeria; species Cryptomeria japonica. Next base: position 304,057,302 of record NC_081412.1, read on the forward strand.
ATTTGAAGAGTTTGATATGTGTTTTGGGATCTCTTAGAGATATAACTTAGAGTGGCTTCTTCCATAAGGAGTATTATATGATCCTAACCTACGTCAAAAGTTTATTCTAATTTTGCACATTTTGGATATTAGGATATCTTTTCCTACAGACATTTTCGTGTTTCTACTCTATGTGTGGGTCTTATCACGAACTCCTTAGAAGATATAACGTTAATATTTCAATCAATAAACATTAATCTAGTATTGCGCTTAGGATCAAACTATTATCCCCCCTCTATGCTAGGTCAAGTTTGGTGATTATAATTGAATCCATTATCATAAATTTGTCCTTCACTTGTGGACTTGATCTAGAAGTCTATAAATTTTATTGTCCAACTCATCTAGTTTTCCTTATCTTCTTTTGTGTCTTCCTAATATTTGAAGGATGGTAGCAATTATAAATACCTTGGTATGATTAGTTGAAAGATGGTAGCAATTATACATACCTTGGTATGATTAGTATGCCACAAGAGGACATGCTCTTTTGTCCAAACCATAGAAATACGTGTATAGGATGAAAAATAAGGTTTAGTCATGCATATGCGCCTAAAATGCTTGTGCAAACATAGATTCTATTTAGTGCTTCAATTAAAGTGTGTAGTGTGAATGGTACATGGATATAACTCTTAAACCATGAACTATATGATATTTAAAATGAATGCATGAATGCCTATAAATATAAGGATATAACAACCTCTCAAATATTTTTTTGTTTTATTTTTTATTAAGGTAAAAGCAGGTTTTGAAGGGGCCCTGAAACCCTTTACAAGCAGAACTTAAACAACAAAAGCGACGAGATACAAAAAGGAACAGTCCAATGAAAAGCCAGCAGAAAACCAAAGAAAACAAGAAAAAGCCCCACAATGCCAACAGGCCATCCAGATTCCAGAAGAGAAACTAGTTGATTTTTTCCAGGGCATTTGCCAAGGTGTTGCTAATTTCATGCAGCTCTTTGATGTTATCCCTGAGATTAGGGAGATCCTTTGCAGAAGCGGCCACAACTTTCTTGACACTAGCCCTGGTCCTCTTCGCAATGCCACCAACCGGAGTAGCATCACCGCTACCAGTCTGGATAGTCTCTTCATCCAAGTCAAGTTCCACAACCGGTTTTGGAGAGCAGGTATGATCAAAGACCTTAGCGATATCCTCCAGGTTTTTAGTGACAGTAGAAAGAATACTCGGGATAATGCCCATCAGTTTTTTCATCACCTCTCTCCCATGTTCCAGCGATTTAACCTTATCCTCCATATTCTGCTTCCAGTTTATCTGCTCTCTATTTTCATCCTCCCTCTTCTCATCCATATTTTTCCTCTTTTTTTCTAGGTTCTTCAAGAGCTCATAGGTCCATCTGTCATAATCTATTCTCGCCTCAGAGAGTTTCTTGAGGTTATCCAAGATTAACCCTTTACCCGCACTTTCCTTATCCTCACTAACCCTGTCCTTAGTCAGGTCCTTCTCAGAATCTTTGTTCATTTCCCTCTCAGAATTCACATCAGTTTCCTCATTATCCTTGAAATCCACTCCCTCCATCGGATGGATGTTGTCCTTACTAGGGCAATCACTGAGGATAGGGCTTTCATGACCAGGCTCATTATCACCACTTTCTTCCTCTTTACCCAACTCCTCATCGTTCCAGCTGTCTTCACCGTTGGAGTCATCTGTCTCCATTTCGCTACTTTCCTTTTCAATTTCCTCTGTTTCCATCCCAGGGACACATTTTTTTGTTTAGTTGGCCTAAGTAGAAAGGCCAAAATTGAATTATAAATTTTGAATTTGATTGGGCCAAGTCTACAATTGTAGGGTTGACCATTTGATTACAAAAGTGACTTTGGGTATTAAAATGGTGAAATTGTGTTTAGTGATAGCCATATGGTAATATATGCATTCATGGGCATGATAAATATATGGATGGAGTGAATGCATTACAATATGTGAGCATAATGATAAAATATGAAATAGAATACACATGAATATGTAGAAGATACAAATATATAACATAATAAAATATTTAATTTTACACAAAATTATATCATTCATTAATATGTTAATATATCAAAATACTTTCTTTAAAATACATAATTAAATTTAAAATAATTAAGATGTCCAAATTCCACCATTATAATTTATTATTAAGATATCATGATTCTATATATCATTTATTATTCTTTATTTAATTTAAAAATAATAATTCGCTAAATTTAAAAAATTTAAAATTAATAAAATTAATGATTCTCCACCTTTATTAAAAAAATAATAATAATAAATTTACTAAATTTGTAATGTCATTATGATGTCTTTCAAATTTCCTGATTATGAAGAGAGTTGTTGGAACATTATAATAAGCTAGATTAGAGATTAGCAATCTTAGATGATCCTAAATTTGTTGCTCAAATGCAATCATAAAAACTACTTTTCATCAACCCTCCTAGTACTTGAATTTAGACTTGTCTACTTTTCATCTATTCAGAGCTGTCTAATTTTTAAAGTTTATGATGAAGATATCAGTCATTAGTTTGAGTGCCCACCTAATTATCATTATCACCATCTAAAACCAAGGTTTACTATATTAAAAGTTGTTATTGATTCTTTTATTTTTATTTATTTTTAATTTTTTTAAAATTTAGGTGAGTTGGCGTCTCAAACATGACATATAGTGGACCACTAAATTCAAATCATATGAATATGAAGTTAAAAGTATGACTTGCGAAAAACTCAATATTATCTTTACTTTTCTTACATTTCGTTATCATCTACTCATTTTCTCCCAAGTCTATTTTAACTTTTGGTCAAACACACATTTCATTCAATCTAGAATTCATCTCATATTATAGTTAGTGTATCAATAAGAGTCATTTAGTAGATTAAATTAAACGCCCTTCTTAAAAACCTCATTATTTATCTTTTTCATTAAAAAGTTTATATATTTAAGTACTTATTAAAGAGGAATATTTTCACGTTGTTCATTATTATTATTATTCAAACAATAAATTATCTATAATCACATCAATATTTATCTAATTTAAAGTTGAGTCTATCACACATCTGATTTTTAAAAAATTATATTTTATGTATTTGTATATCTTAAATAAATATATTTAAAATATCACTATTTAGACATCTATTTTATTTCACTATAATATAATAAATTGATTATACTTTGAGAATGATATATTTGTGTATCTTTTACAATATATTTGTCTAAGATAGATACAAAAATAGCATATGTACTTGTAACATGTCAACAATATTATTTTAACAAAATAATTATTTGTGTTTATGTAATTTTAGTAAATATGAACAATACATTTAATGAAAAATAATTGTTGAAATTTATTCAAATATAATTTAAAAATAAGAATTTATCATTGAATGAATTTTCAAGGGATAATCCCTTCCTAGGTTGGAGTTGGAAAAAATTGGAAGGCCTCCCTCTTCCCTTAAATGAGTTAGACCAACTTTCAGGCTTAATCAAGGATAGGCCATTGGTCTTCAGAAATGGAACTAATTCTTTGATTTGGTCCCCTGCAAAATCAGGCCAATATTCTGCTAGGGTAGGATATAATGTCCTCACTAACCAAGTGGACTCAGAGGATCAATGTATGCCCCAAAATCTTTTCTGGAATAGCATAATTATCCCCAAGGCTGGCCATTTTGCATGGCTGGCAGTTAAGAAAAAGATCCTTACGACAGAGAGATTCGTGAAGATGGGCTTTGAGGGCCCTTCAAGGTGTGTTCTTTGTAAAGCTCACGATGAATCTGTAGACCGTCTCCTTCTAAATTGTCCTTTTTTCTGCAAAATGTTGGAGGTGTTTATGTGCTAAACTTGGTTGGATAACTACCCTCCCAAATGACATTGTTTCCCTCTTCATAAGTTGGCCAATCAGGGCAAGATATGGCATTTTAAGCTCTCTGTGGGAAATTGCTCCCTCTTCTCTAGTATGGGAGGTTTGGAAGGAGCGAAACAAGAGATTATTTGATGGCAAAGCTAGAAGTGTTGAGTCAGCTTTATCTTCTTTGGAAGCATCCATTGTTGAGAACATAATAGTAGACTTGTTCTTTCTCTCAACTTAGACAAGGATTTCACGTCATGGGATGGTAGAATGAGGTTTACATGGAATGGAATCAAAATCCCCCCTTTCTTAGGCAAGAAGACATGTGACCGAGGAAGTGTAGCATGGTTTCCTCCCCAATTGGGTTGGCTCAAATTGAACTTTGACAGGGCTTCTAAAGGAAATCCAGGAGCCTCTGGAGTTGGATGTGTAGTAAGACATCACAAGGGAATAGTTATGGGAAAGATGGTTGTGCCTATTCCTCTGGACACAAACAATGTAGAAAAATTTAAGGCCCTCCTGTTTGGTCTTTCTGAGTGTTCCAATTGACGCATCAAGAACTTAGCTATTCAAGGGGACTCTACCATTGTTATAAATGCAATTAAAATGTCTCATTCTTTTAATTGGAAGTTGCAAGCATTGCTGTACAAAGTTTTAACGTTGTTGTCCACCTTTGATAACTACACCTGCAACCACATATATAGAGAAGCAAATATGGATGTTGATGCTCTTTCTAAGTTGGCTTCGACTGGCACTTCTATGAGTTGGTGAGCGTCTGATCTCATCTTTTAATCGTTTTGCCCCAAGGAGTAGGGAAGACTGTAGTTGGATATAGGCCAATTTAAATTCTAAAGTATCCATTGAGGTTCGTGGGCTTCTTTTTAGTTGGGCAATCTTTTTGAATTCAAATGAAAAGTTTCGTTTAAATTTCAATGATCTTCTCTTTTAAATCAGGTCTTTCCCGCCAAGTAAGGTATGCAAAGAAAGCACTATTTTGATTTTTGTGGTCCCTTTCTCCCCACATCTGCTGAATAGGACTAGATAATTGCGATCAACACTATGGCAGCTGTGTTGGATGCCTCGTAGTTCTAAGTCATGCCACATCCAATCTGAGTTTCTTTTTGATCGCGGAGTGGAAGCTAATAAATAATTAATTTAATCTATGTGCTCCAAAGGCGAGGATTAGAAGAGTTTGATGAGGTCAACAAATCTAAAAAATCTTCAGGCAAAGGGGGAAAGTACATCGTAATCACTAGTGGAGGCTAGCGTTGTCATGCTGGCATCGCTCTAAGGACCAGTTAATTAATGCCCAAGTGTTGGAAGCTTATTTTTTTGCCACCCTCTTTTTGGGCTCATCAACTCCAGGCATTTCGCATTTATGAGCTTTGGAATGTGCGAGAATGTTAGGGGTTTTTAAAAAAAAAGAAAAATCTAAGTCTTGTCTTTGCCTTGTCATTTTGTCGGCTTCAAAGGTTGAAGGTTTCTGTGATTAAATTGCAGAGAATTTTTCCTTTTGGGTCTTCTTAAGGACGGTGAAAGCTCCTTTCAGCTTCATCATAAGAAGGAACCTTGAGCCAACTTATTGTTTTGGGGCGGATACTCCCATATCTCTTTCCTGCAATTTTCGTCAAGTCTCCTTTCGCAAGATTATGGATTTAAGGCTCAAAAGGCTTCTCCGCATTTCAGAGTCTTCAGTAATTTTGGCGATCAAGCTCATTCTTGGCTATGGACACCTGAGCAGGACAAAGTATCCGCAGGATAACTCAAATATCTCTTTAAGATTTTTTGTTTCTCTCCTAGATATCCAGGTCTCAGAGGAGAAGGTGTTGGCATTAACCACACAATTATTCGACCAAAACATTCTGGTGGTATTGGCTACTATTCTTAACCAAGCCATTATTGGCACTGGAATGCCCCACCTGGGAGACCTGATTTTATTCTCGGTTCTGAGTGAGACCATCAACTATTTTCCCTTTCTATTAGATTTAAAGGGCCTTGCTTTAAGGCGTCATAGGGAATTGTCCTCTATTTTCAGAAGCCTAATAGCTTGAGGAAGATCTTGACACCGATAAAGATGGAAAATCTGATGAAGCAACTTGAAGCAGCTCTCTCAGACTATGATATAGAAAAATTGAAAAATATCAAACTAGAAGATGATCTAAAGGTAGCTCAGGATATCATTCAAGCACTTCAAGAGAATCTTACTATTGCAAGAAACAAGAGAAGAGAACTTTGTGAAAAGATGCAAAATGAGAATGATGAAAAGGAATCACTTAATGATATGTTAAGTAAGCTGAAACTGGAGAACATAACTACAAAGAATGAGATGCAGGATATGACTATGAGATTTTGTAAAGAGATTGAAGATAGGAAGAAGAATGAAGAAGAATTGACCAAAAGACTAAGTGATGCAACAAATGAGAACACAAGACTTAGCTATGAAAATCATTTATTAAAGACAGATATGATGCACACTCAGAATGACTCCAATGAACTGATGAGACAGGAAGAAGTCTTAGAAAGAGAACTAGAAACTGCAAATCAACATAAAGAAAAATTCAAGAAAAGCTCAGAGGAACTTGGTAACTTGCTGAAGAATCAAAAACCTAAAGGTGACACTTTTGGAATTGGCTTTGAAGTTGGTGAAAGTTCCGGTACTGCAAACACACAGGATCACAGCAAACTGGTAAGGCAACCTAATGCTTATAAATTCAATGGAAAATGCTTTAACTGTAATAAGTATGGTCATAGAGAAAATGAATGTAGATCTAGAAATTATCAGAATATCAACACACCCACCTGTCAATGTTCAAAATGCAAGAAAGTTGGTCACAATTCTGAAAATTGCAGAATGAATGTGAGATGTTATGTTTGTGGAAGATTTGGACATTTATCTAATCAATGCAGAACACAAACCAACATAGGTTATGAGAAAGCTATTCAAAAGAATAATGTGACTTGTTATGCATGTAACAAGATTGGGCATATTACAAAATTCTATAGAAGTAAAGGATCACTGGCAGACAACAAAAGTTCTAGCTTGAAAGGTAAAGAAAAAGTTGAAGTTAAGCAAGAATTATCAAAACAATGGATTAGAAAAGTTGATCTAATTGTTGGGAATACTCCTCCACCGGTAGAACCAATCAATGCTTCACCGGCAGGATAGAGTAATGCTTCACCGGCAGGATAGAGTGATGCTCCACTGGCAGGAAGTTCTTCATCAAATTGAAGAAAGTTTCCTTGAGGGTTTGGCAATCTAATGACGTATGTGCTATTATTCCCTCGGTTAGAGATGAGAAATTGGAAATTACTTCATTACCGACAGTTGAAAGTATGGATGTAGAGGATGTCAATCCTAATCCTGAAGTCTTATACACAGTAGATGTTGATACACAAAAGATCAACATTGTGGTAGACAAAGATACAATTGGTAAGACTGAAATGGCTAGTGAGCCACCGGTAGCTGAGAAAACTGATAAAACACAAGAGAAACCGACAGATGACAAAGAACAACAGACTGAGACAGTGCAACAAGAAGAGCAACAAAAATAGGAACAGGCTCCGGAATAGGTACACGAACAAGTTCATGAGGAGACAGTGCAACCGGCAACTGGAGAAGTACACAAACCATTGCTTAAAGAAATGCAAACACAAACAGACCTACCAGAGGTCACAACAAGCTTGGTTACTTCCTCCACCGGTGGAATTTAGAAAGTTGGTTCCTCCTCAACAGGGCACAAATCAACCAATGTAACTGAAGTACTTTTGGATTCAATCAAAAGGATAACAGATTGTAGTTCACAGGCCTATAAAGCTATAGATGACACAATCCCAATTTTAAAGGTAATTGCTCCTAACTGTAATATAGATAATAAAGATTCTTTAGGACAACTTGATACTTTGTGTAAATACATCACTGAGAACATTGAGAAAATAAAGGAAGAGACATTGAAGGACAAGGTAGAAATTGAAAATCAAAAATTCTTTGAAGATCAAATAAAGAAGTGTACTAGGGAATTTGACACACTTCTACCGGAACTGTGCAACTTATTAAAGGAATACAAAACTCTGTACAAAGACACCTGCAAAACAAACTTTTTGATAGTAGACATAGATAAGAAAATAAGCAAGGTACATGATGAAATCAATAAACTTGCTGATAATTTTGTTAACTCACTTGATACATTATCAGTTTTTGAGCAAAGGATAACAAATTTTGAGGAAGAGTTACTTAAATTAGAAAGAGAAAAGGAGAGAATAGTGAATAAGGCAAAGCATTTGAGATTAAAACTAAGTCCAAGATTGGACTATCTAGCATCATTGCGGAAGGAAATATCTGAGGCACTGATACAGGGATAGAAAACACCGGCAGAGCATATGCATCACCTCACTGGTACAGTTAAAATAATAGAGACGACAATAATAGATAGTAAAAAGTTTATGGAGAGTATAAACTTGATTTTGGCAGATCTATTTCAAATTGTAACTACCCAGTTACAAGGTTGAAACTACAAACTCTACTGACATCTTGACAACCTTTGTCATTGATGCCAAAGGGGGAGTAGTGGTATGAGAAAATTCAATATCATAGGAATCATATGCTTAGGGGGAGCACACATTTTTGGTAACATTTTTGACTTCACATTTTTGGATACACTTTTGAAATTTCTCATGAGTGTTGCCATCAATGCCAAAGGGGGAGATTGTTGGCATATGCACACTCCAATGAGACATTGTATGTGATTGAAGGTTTTGTCATTGATGGCAACCTTACAATCCTATGGCACTGGCAAGACATTACACCAGCAAGGCATTACACCGACAAGATAGTTCACCGGCATCAACAGATCACACTCTACACTGGCACTCAGACCATCGACACCAACACAAAGAAAGGAAGCATACCGACACAGAGGCTGACAGGATTTTTGTTATATTATATTTTGTTTATTATTGTAAAAACTTTGTAAGATGACTTGGAAAGTTGTAAGATGACTCTTATATATAAGAGAGATCATTGTAGACATTTTGTAAGTGATGGAAGCGAAGAAAAAGAAGATATTAGGCAGACCTATTATGCGAAATATAGGTTAAAGGTTTTATGTAAATAACAGAGCAGAAACTGGTACTAGATCATGCATTATAGATGCTATTGTAAAGCAGTACAAGATATTGGATTTGTATAATCCACATTGTAAGTCAATGATACTTCCCATTGAGTAGTGAGCTCTAGGCAATTGGCCTTCCTGCATGTGCAGGCCCCCTTTTGTAAGTAATATTCTCTTATTGGCCAGTAAGTGGATATTGTGGGTCACAAATCCCACCGAGGTTTTTTCCACACTAGGTTTCCTCGTGAAATCCTTGTGTCATGGTGTGATTTTCATGTGGATGTTTTTAATTCTGTTTATTACATTATTTCTTGCATACCGGTACACTGTTATAATATGTTCTGCATGTTTTAAGTTGAGAAATTCTAATAACCGGTTAGATACTGATTCACCCCCCCCTCTCAGTATCTGTGGGATTCCTAACAGAGACCATCAACTATTTTCCCTTTCTATTAGATTTAAAGGGCCTTGCTTTAAGGCATCATAGGGAATTAACGGGAATGACGGTCAAATTTTGAGAATGGAGGTTATTAGGGGATGAACCAAATAATGCAGACATGGAAGACAAATTTCTTGATTTTGCCCACTTGAATGGCCTTATTCCTCCAAAGTTAGAACGTAATGGGAGAGCAGTTGATGGTCGTAGAACTACGAGATCAAGGGGTTGTGGTCAAGGGTGTCTCTCAATGCAAAACAGGGGCCATGGCCGTCCGAGAGGCAGGGGTCGTACTCAGGTTGAGGATTCAGCTTAGGGCTGAATGAATTCCAAGCAGTGCAGATATGATTTTTTATTTCAATCTTATTATCTGTAATTAAGTTTCTAAGAACATTTGGACTCTATAGTTTTTTATTTTCTGATATAAGTTTTAGACTTTGGAAGCTGGAAGTTAGCCCTTTTTTCAACTTTACTAAACTTAGCGATTCTTTTTTAATGGAAGAATCTGATCAATTGGGGTTGCAAGCCCAAATTTTGATTTATAAAATCTACTCTAGACCATGTAACTGATATTAAATATTAATATAATCCTCTGGCATAGTTGTTTACCAATAAAAAAAAAAAATTATCATTGAAAAAATATAATTAATACAACTTTCTAAAATAGATATATTTACTTGAGAAGTATTTATTTATATTATTTTGAAGATTCTATTTCTCACATATACAAGAACTATATATGTGTGTGTGAATTATTATTTAATATCTATATATTACATAAATAAGAAAACTATTATTTAATATCTGTAATGCCCACCAAAATACCCTAGAGAAGATAAAACTACCAACAAATAGATATATATTTTTTAACATCTACTAATGCAACATATTATACTACAAGAACTCATATGCATTAATCATAACATTACATGAATGCATAAACAACTTAAGCATAAACATATTCTTACAACATTATACACAAGGAAAATAACAATACATCTCACTAACAATCATTCCCTAGGGTATCTCAATGCCATTACTAACTATCATAAAAACACATCCATATACCATGATGCCTTCAAAATCCATTTCATTAGTTTCTAATCAATTACTTCCTTCCTAACATGAGAATGGAAATCCTAAATATCCCCATTAGCTCTTGAATTCATTTTAAGACCTCAAATAAAATGTTCCTAGCTCCCTTTTTAAAACCATCTAGCATGATAATATCATCTTCCCACATAAAGTATCACCTAATGCAAATCTAGTTTATTTCTTTAAAGAGTAACCATATAACCTACAAGCTACACATTCATATTCATAATCCATTGTTGAACAACATTAAGGAATAACATCTTTCAATTTAGTATATTCACTCATAGGCACATATGAATCATTTAACATTTCCACTACTATCCATAGAGATACACAAGATAATCCAATCACATTACTTAATCATTTAATTCCTTTCCAATATATAACTACACACATAATAGATATCCATTTACAACATTCATAATCTATAACATCTCATCATGATCTCATCCTACTACAAATCCCATTACGTATGATTACAATATACTAGTTACATAATCTCCTAATCATCAATCATCCATACATATCCAATCTTCAATTCTAAGTATAAACTTTTCCCATTTCTAATAGAAGATTCCACACAAGTCTAAGCATAATTTCAATTCAATCACATAAGATACACATATTTCTAATCTAACAACTTCATTATTCATTCATGAACCTTAATCTGTAAAAGCATAGATACAAATAATTTATAAACCAAGATACAAAAATATGTTCTCTTACAAGAGTCATAACCATTTCTCAATACATCAACCATCATTACATATATATCATAGGAGCATAGTTCTTATCTATATGCAATTATCTTATGAAATCCACAACACATATGCCATATGAATCATGTGCATCCATCTACTACAATATCCATCCATAAGCTAAAGAGATAAGAATTCCACATCCACACACAAGAGCATCCAATGAGAACATCCCAATGGAAGAAGGCATCAAACCATCCGACCATGTGGAACCACCCCCTGTGCTAGGAGATGACATGTTGTTCCAACTCACACTCAAGACCTAGGCTGACACCTAACAACCAAGGGACTCAACATGACATCCACAAGATAGCAACCAAATCAATAATCAAAATCTCATCACAAGGCTAATCATAAATCAATAAACTCCCAAAGGTGAACCAACAATCAAGGCATAAGGATCATGGACACATGTAGGGAAGAGTGTCATCACATTTTATCCTCAATATAGAATGGGCCAAGCCACACCCTGATAAACATGTGGAACCATCTCCACCTTGGAGCCAAACAAGGGAGATCAGTTTACCACTCCAATTGTCTTCCCAAACTCATCCCAAGTCAAAACTCAAGGGCTATGAGGTGGGGGACCAGAAACGAATTTCATTATCTTGATTGAGTGAATTCCTAATTACCCAAACCCACTAATCAATTATTAAGGTTATCACTTTCAATTACAAAGGAAAACTCTTCATGTGGTTCCTTGGTCGGTCTAGACCCTAGCGGTCTATTGCTCATGAACTCGGTCCACACATGCAAGATACCACTCCCCCTAACCATGGACCAAGACCTTAGGGTAAAAAATAACTCACAATGACATCATAATAACATCATGAAGGCTTGACAAGAGATGAACCCAAAATCACAACATAACTGATACAATACTGAAGCATATAAGAACCATAAAGCCATCATACAAGCAAGAGCCTTCACCAAACAAATCATAAATATAAAAAAGAGTAAGGAATGAATTATTATTACTCAACATATTCAAATACATCCTCAATAGTGAGGCACAGTTCTCTCTCTGGAGTTCACATAAAATATCCCTCAACAACAAGGCATTCTCCCTCTTGTTGGAGCTAAGCAACACAAATGTGCAATCCTCAATGGTAAGGCGCAAACCATCTTACCGAAGCTCAAATAAAACATAATATGATCAAGATAAGATCAAGAAATGTCTCTAAGAACTCAAATCAATCACAAGAAGCCTTTGGTAAAAGCTCAAATCTGGAAAAGTGACTTAACTGAGTAAAAGTGACAAAAATGGCAACTGGGCAGAACAACGTGTCAAAAGACCATCTTGGTGCATCTGGGAAGTAGATTAGTGCATAGAGGACATTCTATAGTGCATCCATGGCATCTTTTAGTGCATCTATGCCATTATTTTGTGCATTCAATTCAGAGGGAAAAAATGACATAAATGGAAGGTATAAAATGATGATCAAGCTCAATCTAGCATATAGGATTACAAAAAGATCACAGAACGCTCCTAGAAGGTGTGGGAGGAAAAAATAAATCCTTGAAAACATAAAATTGGATTCACAAAGTCACACAAATGAATTTGAACATCAAAACCATGCACCTCCTACACATAGACTTACACAAAACTTACCTAGATTGCATAGGACTTCACCAATGGTCACAATGGGGTAAAGAGAAGATTCTTACACCAAAATGAAAGGTGAAAAGACTCTATAATACTAGGATTAAGGAAAATAACAAGAACCATAAGCATATTAACAAAGGAAACAACTGCATTGCAACTTCACACAGTCACATTCCTTAATTTCTTAAGAACATATAAATAAATGGAACCCTAAAATTTCCTCCCCAATCATAATACCAAATGGAAATCCCATTAACCTTGAAGACAATCTTTGGGAAGAAACAGAGAAGAAAAGTCTTTTCTTGAAAATCAAAATCAAGAATAAGATCAAGCTCCAACCTATAGAATTGAAGTGATGGCCAAAGCAATTCGAAGAAGAGCAACCAATCCAATCCAAAATTTCAGCAATCCAATTCCAAGCTCAATCAAGAATCCAAAATATTTAAACAAAATTTGTAGAGATGCCAACCCCGACAAAGCATGACAAAAACCAGTTAATAGAAAAGTTAAACGAAAACTAAAGAAATGTACCGAGCAATCAAAATATTCCTATAAACCATATAATATACCTACCATGCATAAAATCAAGGTATGTATTATTTGATAATATTATTTACTTACCCCCACTAAATCAACCAATAAGATAAAAGGGTAGGTAAACTATATAATATATTCGATTATCCAAGTAATAACAAGATAATAACATAATAAACATATAATAACAAGAGGAATCATAAATCAAAACCAGCTAATAAATAAATTAAAGTCAACAAAAATAAAATCCAATTAAATATAAAATCAACCAACATAAGGAAACATTAATAAACAATAAATAATTAATAATAGCCAATAAACAATAAATCAATAAATTAAATAAATCAAACTGATAAACATTAATCAAGCCAATACAAATAAATATTAAATAATCATCCAAATAATCAAACTTTCAAATAAAACAACTATAGTATTAATATTATATTAATCAAATATAAATTAAACATAAATCACATACAACACCTTAAGGCAGCTTGACATAGGGTCGAACATTGACACAAGACTCTAACCACCAACTTGCGCCATGACACAAATTGACAAGGTAGACAACTTAAGCCTAGAGTGTGTAGAGGGAACTCATGCCATCTCCAACAACTTGCCATTGGGATAAAGACACACTCAGACATGTCAAACCAGGTGGAGTCGATGTCTAGTACCTACAATCCTGCAACCACCACTAACCATGTTGCAACATATATAACAATATATCATAAATGAACAAACAAGTGATAGAGAATTGCAACACCATATCATGCTCGCAATGAGTGGTATGGCATCGTCCCTGTCATGAAGACACTAGAAGACAATCAAAATCATCATAACATCAACTCAATCATCATCATACTCATGGAATAGGGTTAGCATAATCAAGATGCCATCATAACATCATAAACAATATAATCAATACGTGAATAATGAGTGCATCTAGATCACTACACTCAAGTCTAATCAACAAATTAGTCCAGAACATAACTTTATCCACATAAAGAGACTATCAGAGCACAAATCTAAAAGTAGTCTAATAAACATATTAGTCCAGAACATAACTTTATCCACATAAAGAGACTATCAGAGCACAAATCTAAAAGTGTTTAACACATCCTCTCATAAAAGACGAGTCAGGGAGGGGCACTACAATATCTATATATTATATAAATAATAATGCACACACATATAGACATAATTCTTGTATATATGAGAACAATATCTTCAAAAGAATAAAAATAAATGATTCTTAAGTAAATATATCTATTTTGGAAAGTTGCATTAATTATATTTTTTTCAATGGTAAATTCTTATTTTAAATAATATTTGAATATATTTCAACAATTATTTTTCATTAAATGTATTGTTCATATTTTCTAAACAAAATAAGAATTATATATATTTAGTTGTATTAGATTTTTATGATATGCATATAAAACACATTCATGATGAGGTATTTTAATTCCATTATATAATCTCTCAATGTATGTATATATTTACACTTGTTTTCACCATTTTACATGTTTTTTGATAAAGGTAAAAATGAGTTTTTGAAAGGGCCTTTAAACCCTTTTTTAAAAGCAATGAAATATGAATATGAATAATAGATGAGCCCCATGAGATTTAGGGCTTGAAAACAAGATTCAAAGTCAACAACCAAAATAAGAGACAACAAAATAAGTAGTACAAATAAAGAAAAAAGATAGAGAAACTAAAATAAAACATGTCTAGTTTAGATTAGCTACATTTCTTAAGGGTCCTCAAATGATACCAAACTTGTGGATAGAGGATTTAGTCCTAGTTTTGTTGATCAACCCTTTTCTAATTGCTTTTCTTTTCCTCTTCTATAATTCAATCTAAAGGACAAATAAGTTGGTTTCTAAATTAATAATTTTATTTTTTCAAAACATAATTTATACAAGATTACTCTTTAATTCATCTTAATTTTTCTAGAGCATATCCATCCTCTAAACAAGGCTTTCCCAATTATGAAACAAAACTTATTTACTTCTTCCATGAATCTTACCAAAATCCACATTTTAGTAACCTCCTTTGTTTTTCTCCTTTTGATAAGTAGATTGAATGGCTTGTATTTTAGTTTTAAAGTTTTAGAGTTACCAAATAAACCATTTTAGAATGTTATTTTGGAGGTTAAAACTCTCTAATAAAGCTTGAAACCTTTCTTTGAGATCTACACATTTAAAAAAATAGGATTTATCACTATAATTATAAACACTTTCTAGTTTTTCATATCTTAATAGAATTATCATCTAGATTCACAAGATTTTTGGAGGTTAATTTGCAAGAAATCCTAGTGCTAACACGGAAACTAGTGAAAGTCCTTTTATTTTGGCACTTTTATTTTTGTCTACCCTTGAAGGAGTATCAACAAGAAGGGTTTCAATAGGCTAGAATTTATTAAGGGGAAATTGTTGGAAATATGAGTTGATGTGTTGCTATGGTTTTCATTGATGTCAAACTTGTTGTTCCTATTTTGGTCCAGAGTGTCTGTGGTATAGATTTATCTTGTTGAGATGTTGGTACAACTACTATGTTGGTTGTTTCACAAGTGCTTGGGTCCAGAATTTGTTGTTGGTGTTGAATATTATTGTTATCTTTATTGGATATTATTTCGATATCATGGATATGATGGTTCTGAGGCCCAAAAACATCTTTGTGTTCTCTAGGTGTTGTGATATTGTTCATTGTTGGTTGTGAGAATCTATGTTTGACCTATCCTTAGGTCTAGATATGATTTGTGGAAGCATTTTTTATACTTTATGGGTCTCACCATAGCGTGTGGAGATCTGGATTTTAGTTATTTGCTTTGGTTAGTATGTTTTGATTGGTAATTGCTTACATGGTTGTGTAGTGTGTGCATATGTTGTTGGTTAGGTTCTGTGATTGTAGATTGGTGAATTAATCTTTTAAAGATGTGTTTTGGTCCTCTCCATCTCTAGGAGTGGATTACCGTGTGTGTTTTTGGTTCGAAAAGTTTATCTTGATTCAGGCCGACTTGTTTTATTCTTTGATGATCTATCTTATATGTAAGGCATTTAAATGTTTGAGTTAGTGGAAATCAGAATGAGAGAGAGTGTAGATGATATGGTGAAGATCAAAGGAAGCATGAGTAGCGAAGAAGAGTTGTGTTTGAATGATATGCAAGCTATGTTATGACTGTGACAGAGAGTTGAGACAAAGTGTTGGTAGTTGTGATTAGAGTTGTGTGTGTTGATGTTGATCACTTGATGCAGAGTTCAAGGATAGCTTCATGATCAAGAGATCCTTCTTTTTAGATCTTTTTTTTTGTATCTTGTCCTGAGTGCAGTAAGCTTCAAGTTTTACAAGTCCTCTTTGTATCTTGTCCCATGAGCAGTTAGCCTTGGTGTACAAGTCTAGAGTAGTGAGATCTATCTTTTTAATCATCTCATATATAGTGGATTATCTTGTGGGTTGACTCCCACTATGGTTTTTCACATATAAATCTTGGTGTTCATGTGATGGATATTTTTTGTTTATTAATTGTTTATGTGTTGTGTTGTAATTATTTATTTGGGCTGATTCACCCCCCCTCTTAGTACTGCCTTGGGTTCAACAATTGGTATCAAAGCTTGGTTCCTCTTGAGTAAGCTTAAATGCTTGAGGTAGATCCAGTATGGTGCATGAAATTCATTACAAAGTTCCTATATTTGATGGTACAAATTTTTTGTACTAGGAGAGAATGGAGTCACATTTGGAGACATTACAAAATAGAATTTGGGAGATCATTGAAATTGGATAAATTGAGCCGCAAGGTGGTGCTAATACCCTAGATAAGATAAAGTAGAAGGAAGCTAATGCAAAGGTTAGAGCTATTACTTATAATTCTAAGATGCATAATTGATTTAGTGTTTGGAAGAGTAAAAGGATTGAAGGAAGCTAAAGCAGTGTGGAAGAAGCTTTGTTTGACTTACGAAGGTGATGCAAAGACAAATCAGTCTAGGCTAATGAAATTTGAAGTAGAAGTATGAGTACCTAAGAATGCTTGAAGATGAAGGAGTTGAGAACTATATTCATAGAGTGACTAATCTCGTTGATGACATTAGAGTTTTCAAAGGACATTTGGAGGAATGTGATGTTGCACACAACATCTTGTTGACTTTGCCTAAATCCTACAAACTGCAGAGATGTTCTATACAAGATAGTAATTGATGGGAACACCTAGTTGTTTCCAAAACACACATTCAATACACAACTTGCACATGGTGGCTCACACCCACAAACCAATTCTATGGTTCTAGAAAATAACCAATTTCTCTAGACTTTTTGTCAAAATAGTGACATGATCTTGCCCAAAAAAATGACAGTTTCCTTATAACTAATGCATAACTAGATGTAAGCAACATAAAATACAAGAAATCAATAGAACAAGCAGTGACCAGGAAACAAGAAACATTTATTTATTTATTAAATCTTTCATAAAGATGTTTACAAGTTTAGAATTGCTTCCACTATAATGTCAGCCTTCAGCCCATTTGACCAATCCACTCCTGTTATTTTTGTCACACTTTCATATTCTTTCATCAATTTCATTTCTCTTTATCTACTCTCCATTTCTATCTTTGATCCCACACATATCTCTCATTCTACTCACTCCTTTCTTCTATCATTTCATGATCTCTCATGCAACAATTTTCCATGACCTCTTCTTATTGGCCTTCATGCTACCACTATTCTGTAATGATTTCCCTTATTCTCAAAACTAGTCAGTTTATTCCATATCTGTATCGAGCTATCTTTCCAGTCCAAGAACGTTCCCCTTTGTTCAGCCTTTCGAACTTGGGCTACTTCTCTTTATTTATTCCATTCTCCTCCGTTTGGCTGATTTTGGCCTCTTCTATTATGCATTGGTTATCTCCACCAACCATCTTCATCCCTTCAATTTCCTCCTTATTACCATGATTAGTTGTCCTCCCAAGTTGCTCGATCACCCCTAATTATTTTACTACCATCTTCAACCAATTATTTTAAACTTATCATTAAGCATTCATCTCCCTTTTTACCAAAGGCAACCAAATTGTTTTGCCCAACTTCCTATCATGTGGTGATGGAATCTAAGACTATTCAAACTGAAACTTGACAATAAGACTACACGAGACATATAAAGGAAACAACTTGATTCCCTTGCATCAGACTCCCTAGGGGACAAAAGAAGTCATGTGCTCCTGCACATGAGGTGGTTAATCAATACTTTCTTTTATGCTTTTCTTTCATTTTTTCTACAATAACTCTGGAACTAGCATTATGCTCCTCCAATTGAGTTGCTTACGACACTTATTCTTACTATTTACCCATTCATCAACACAAATTGTTTTATGGAAATATATGACATCCATGTCTTCAAACTCACATACCAGAGACATTGACAATCTAACATTCGCAGTATCTATTACACTTGCTCTTACTACCTCATCCTCATCTTCCATAACTGCATTCATTACCCTTTCCAGCTTCGTTTCCACAATGGCAACCATCTAATCATCTTCTAGCTTCACAATATCAATACTAACATCGGCATACATTATTCCACATTCCATCTTAGCTACACCAAGTTCTTAATTCTTAGTTACAATCTTTATGTATGCACCTTTTTCTACCCCATCTATCTTCATACCTTCAAGCTTGTCTTTCCACTCTTGGTCTATCACTGTAAATTGTATCCATAAATCATCCTTATCATTATTGATTGCACCTCTATCTAATTCCTTCACTGCAATGTCTACACCTTGCATCTCTTTACCTCCATCATCTTTAATCACTACTAATCCAACATACACTCCCTTACTTTCAGTTTTCCTCTCTTCAAATTCCTTCTTCCCGATCTCTCCATCACAAATTTCTTGGTCTTTTACTGCTGCCCCTATATTTGCTTCCATCTTTTCTTTTGCATCTTCTATATCACTTCTGAATCCCTCATCATTCCTTGTGTCTACTGCATAGTCTTGATTCTTGTTGTTCTCATCTGACCCTTTGTTCATATCCATTTCCCACTTGTAATTGTGCCTCTTGTGCCTTCCAACCTGTCTATGTTGGGTTTCCTTCTTCTTCTTCTTCTTGTATTTTCTCCTTCTCAACTCTCTCTCATCTACTATCCTCTATAGCTTCATTTCCCATTCACATATGTCATCCTCATTACTTAATGCCACATCCCTCTTAATTTATTATTTCAAACTTTTCTCTTCAAAAAAAATCATTCAAAGATTCAAAAATATCAACATTGTTTAAGGACTGAAATATTACCTCTTTATCTTTTATATTTTTGACAACCTATGTCTTAGCTACAACCTTTTCCATCAAGTCTGCACTGTCATTTGCATTTTCTCCTCTGTGATCTTTTCCATCCACAAGACCTCCACAAGTTCCTAGAATTTCTCCAAACTCTACAACTACTGCTATCTCACACTTTTCTCTTTCATTTTGAGCCACTAATAACCATGACTTCTCATCTTCATTTGTTCCTTTCATGACCTTTGTTAGACAAGTTCCTATTGCAAATCCTTTCTCTTTTACACCCACAAACTCATTCTTCTCTTCACATATTCTAGTCATTTGAACTGTATTTCCACCATCATCTCTCGCAACACCACTTTCAACTATCACACGCTTGGCCACCCACACTTTGTTTTCCCTAGCTCTGGGTTGATGTCTTTCTATTTCTGCACTTGTTCTCCATAACCCATGGTCTAACTTCTACCTTGTAGCATCTTTTTTATATTTTTTGACTACCAAAGTTTCCTTATATTCTCATTTCCCCTTTAACTTTGTCATTCCCTTCATCTTATGGACCTGTTTGCGAGCATAAATGCTAACATAATCACATTTCTTTTTGCACTTTAACTGCTACCTCTTACCAGTTGGTTTCCTTTACTAATGTCGTATCCTATAACTATGATCCCAACCAAGATTTGGAAAATATTTTCTATTCTCCTCTTTAAGTAGAATATATACACACTTTGTTCCACCTTTGTAATCAAAATCAACACTCTCATTACTACTTACTTCTGCAATAGACTATTGTCCTGAGTCTCCTTTGCTTCTTATCAATTTCTCCACTTTGGGGATTTCTACTCCTTTATCTACAACATATTTTGAAGCATCCTAAAACTCTATGGCCTCTTCGAATCCTTCATTATAATACTGGAAACTATCAACATCATCTTTACTTTTAGAATTTTTACAATGACCCTTTGCTGCAAACTATTGCTTTGTATCTTCCTATCATACTGCTGCAATTTGTCTTCTCTCTTTCCCACCGTCAATTCTTTCTTTAGGTGCTACTCTTGCCCCATCTCTCATCATCTTCAAGGTCTAATTATTGACCTTCCTTCTTCAGGTTTATCATACCTGCAAACACATACTTAAACACAACATTAGCAAATAAAACAAGAGACCAAAATGTCTCACCGAGTGCTTCCCTCATGGACACCATTCTTTCTTGGTTGCTTCCTTTTTTGAGTGCTTTTTCTTTCACTACTCTTCATTCTTTCTTACTCTCTTTTATGTTCCTCACAATGAGAAATTATTTTACTTCTTCCTTGACATGATTCTCACTCAGAAACTTTCTATTGTCCAAACCTTTTATATCTTCTCTCTTCATGGCAACTATCTTCTGCCTTATTCTTTTCTTGATAATCTCCTTTATAGGCCACTTTACCTTTTTTTCCATTGGCCAAACCTAAACATATTCTTCGCTTCTCTCCATTACCATAATCTTATACTTCTCGATATCTCTTCTCAAATTTTCCATTTCTTTTTCAAACTTTTCATCTTTCCTTGCCATTCTAGCCTTCATCTTGTCTTTTCTTTTGAAACTTTCTTTCTTCATAAGCTGCTACATATTTCTTTCTCTTTCTTGACTTTAGGATACCTCACCTAGGGCTTCCTACATTTTCTCTTGCCCAATCTTTTGGTAACCATGTTCTTCCTCCTCACCTATCAATCTATAGTGTACAAATCTACAAACCCAAATCTATGAACATCATATTGCAATCTCCAAAATCAATGACTATGACCAATTTCCCCTGCCTAGATATTTTGGGCTCTGATACCAAATGATGAAAATGCCCAGCTATTTCCCAAACACACATTCAACACACAACTTTCACATGGTGTCTCAAACCCACAAACCAATGCTATGGTTTTAGACAATAACCAATTTCTACAGACTTCTTGTCAAAACAGTGACAATAATTTGCCCAAACAAATGACAGTTTCCTCATAACTAATGCATAACCATGATGTAAGCAACAAAAATTATAGGAAATCAATAAAACAAACAATAACTAGGAAACAACAAACATTTATTTATTTATTCAATCTTCCGCAAGGATGATTACAAGTTTAGAATTTCTTCCACTACAATATCAGCCTTCAACCCATTCGACCAATCCACTCCTGTCACTTCTATCACACTTGTTGGAAACAACAATGAAGGAAAACTGAGAGGGGGGGGGGGGGTGAATCAATTTTCACCAGATTAAAAAAAATAATCACAATCTTAGATCTAATCCATAACACACCACTTTGAGACCTAGAGGACTTAGAACAAATAACTAATGAAAATGCGAACAATTTTTTTTTTAATTTAAAAGATAAACCATACAATTGCATTGAGTTACATGGAATAACATGATAAGGAAAAGATGTACAAATAGTAACTAGAAAAATTCCTCAAGGGCCCCATAACGATGTTACTCAAGGATAACAGTAACCATACATACAAAGATATGTGAAATCTCATAAATATTGATAGCACTGTCTTACAAGGATCAAGATACATAGTACATTGCCATGAGAATATACATAGGGTCATCGATTGCATCACAGGGTATCCGTAAGGATATAATCTCCATGAGTACAACAATAGAGCAAATACATGAATGTAGTACATAATGAAAGTCTTCAATCTTCCCATGAGCCATCACGAACATGATGTAGGATGAACCAAAACCTAATGGGTGTGAATAACACTCCACCCAACCATGTGGTACCATCAAGTCCACCCCTCGTGCTAGGAGGTATCAGCTAGACTCGACTGACATAAGGAAATACAAGAGGATACAAAAGACTCACACGAGGCTCACATAACTACTATCACAAGAGACTCACAAGGCTCTAATCATAGGAACTCAACAATAAATCAACCAACTTCTAGAGGCCCAAGCAAATCATAGAAGGACAAAACCAAGAGGAACCACTAGGTATGCAATAGAGAAGAGTGTCATCACTAGGTTGTCATGAATTACCCTAGTGAGTCTTCACTAGGTCCCGACCCCTTGTTGGTATTATGGATATGTTGCATTAGTTTTTTCATTGATGTCAACACTTATCAACACTTATCCTTCTAGAGATCCTTGGTTATGTTCACCGACAAGTTCAGTGACTTATGCACAGTCACCGGTTTATGGTTCACTGGTAGGTTATATTGTTCATCGGCACTGAGGATGGCCTGTTATCATCTGGAGATCACTTGGTTATGTCAAAGACATGGTTTGGAAACTTGGTTTTGGTATTTTGGTTATTGGTCTAATCGGGTTGACATATTTGCCGTTACCAACAAATCGATCTAGGTTATGGACCGACATGCATTATCTATTCCAGATCAGCATGACATGTTATGGAGATGATTTAATCAATTGGATATTGTTGTAATTACATTGAGCTGACATGATGCATCGCATCTTGACTCATTTGTAAATGATTTAATTGTAATATTCTTAGTGAGCTGACCTACACATTTGGTCTTAGGTTTTGGTATACATGTAAGATCTCATTTGTAAGATAAATGTAACAAGTAGAGGAACATGTACTAGGTATATGGTTATGTGACATGGTATGTGTGAATATTGAAGATCATATGAGCAAACCATAGAGAAGGTTTAAAGAAGGTTTGAAGGTGATTATCAGAGCTTAACCGGCACTGAATCCAACATTGGAGATGCTACTTTAAGTAGCACATTATCATTGGATTTAATCATCCAATTGTAGTCAGTGTGACTCTCATCTTGTGAATGAGTAGTGAGCTCTAGGCAGATGGCCTTTCTACATGTGCATACCCCATTTGTACACACATACTATCTATAGTAGTATCATCTGATTGTGAGTAAGGTTTCCCATCATGGTTTTTCCCCTTACAGGGTTTCCAAGCACAAATCTCTATGTTATGTGTTGTGGATGTTGTTTCTCTTTCTGTTTCATGCATTAAGTTTCACCGGTATTAATATTAACTGCTAATCTATCTATCAACATTAAGTTTGGTTTACCAGTACTAAGTATCAAGTTTTATTAAGTTATATTTGGAATGAAATTAATAGACAACTGATTCACCCCCCTCTTAGTTGCCTCCAGGTCCTAACACCCCCTTCTTGGGTTACCCTGGTGACCTCTCCTGACCCTCAGTCCCCATAAAAACACTAGTGGACCACACCAGCCTTTCGAAAGGACAAGATTGGTGGAAGCCATTCCAGGCCCTTCTCTACTTACCTTAGCCCTAAACAAGCACCCAAGCGTAAGAAAGGCAACAATTTATTTTTGATTAGTGTGAACTAGCTACCCTTCCCAATTTATTATTTTAAATTTTTACTTGATAACAAAACTCTCATTGAGTTACCATGGTGACCACTTTGGGTCCCAACCCCCAATGAAAGCCACTCCCCCTTGACTTGCACCTAGGAATCAAAATTCAACACAAGGTCTATGACACCCAAACACAACAAGAGTCTAGACCCCTTTATCATAGAAAGGTTGGCTGACTTGCTAGAACAAGATTTCAACCTAGGAGGTTCAATGCAACAAAGAATGAATGACTAGCATAGAATTCATGTAGGACACCAACACATAACATTAAAAAATGAAGAGTAACCATGCAAAAACAAAAAACTCAACATTGTCCTTAGCCTCTGGAACTAAATTACATTAAGGCAACATAACTGAGTATCCAACTATGATAGACAAGATCTATAAGCAATTACAAGGTCACATATTGCCAACATAAGGGAATCCAAACAAAATAAAACACCAAAGAGGCCATAATACCATCTATAAATCATTTAATTCAAATTAACGTTAATTTTAATAACCCAAAATTTAAACCATTATAACTCATTTTATTCCTAACA